>NC_053138.1:63307827-63593667 GCF_016808335.1 Panicum virgatum | reverse complement strand
AGCTGCTGCTGCTGCAGCTGTGGACCTGCGAGGCTCCTGTGGCTGGTGACCTCCTCGCGTCCTCGGTCCAGTGCGACGCTCGGTCGCTGGTGAAGTCTCTGCTGCTGGGGATGTCTGCCGAGTGCGGCCAGACCGTCGTAGAGTCGGTGACTCCTGTGTGCTCTGCCCCTGAGACTGCTCGGACTGCTCTGCCTCTGAATCTGAATCTGCAGCTGTATCTGACTGATCTGACTCTGCTGCTGCTGCTGTCGCGGCTCTGGTGGCCCTGGCACCTCACTCTGCCCATGCCCCTGCCTCTGCCTCTGCCTCTGCCTCTGGGGTCCTCCCTGATCTGGAACGGACGAGCGCGGCCTGATGCCTGCTCCTCGGCGGCCTTGGCCACCATCTCGGCCTTCTCGGCCTCCTTCTCTGCACGAGTCCGCTTGCGAGCGGGCTTCTCGACCACGACCTCCTTTCCCTTTCTCTTCTCGCGACCCATCTCGAACAAGCAAATTGTCGAGCACCTGGTGAGCGCTGATCGGGTGCTGCTGCGGCGTGGAACTGCGGCTGCGGCGGGCTGCGGCTGCGGCGTGAGCGGCGGCGCTTGGAGCACGGAGGCGCGCGCGGCTGGCGTGATGGCGGCGGCGGCGGCTACGCGCAGGCGGCGGGCAGAGGTTTGCGCGGGCGCGGTGCGCACGGGCGGCGCTGGGCGAGCGCGAGGGCGCGGCGGCGGCGACTCGACGTGCAGGAGCGGCGGCGAGTGGTGGCGGCGCGGAGGGAAGGCGGCGGCGCGAGAGGAGCGAGTCGAGCGGCGGCGGCGTGAAGGAGTCGGGCGAAACAGAGGCGGCAGCGCGGGCAAGAGACATATATGACAGGCGGGCCCACGATTTTTCTTAACGCCGGTCGATCCGACGCCTAGGTTTTGATCACCGGTTGATTGCGTCGGTGTAGTTCACCCGAGGCTTCTGCAGATCTGAAACTGAACGCCGGTTGAACCGATGATGTCAAGAGTATACTCGTCGGTTGATAAATCAAAACATCGGTTGATTGCTAGGTCTGATTTGCATTTACTATCACCGGTTGATCCGATGGTCTGACTTTTGTATACGCCGGTTGAACGCCTGAAACTTGACTGAGCTGAGACAAAACTTAGTAACGCCGGTTAAACCGATGATGATGCTCCATTGAACGTCGGTTTAACCGGTGAAGCCAAAAACCCCACACTCAGCTCACTCTTCTATGCTAAGTCCAATAAACTTATAAAATTCAAATAAACTCAAGTCAATGGACTTGCATAGGCGACTTTACCCCTCAAAATAAATAGGATAGCACACTTGCTTAAATAAATTTCTTTTCAAACACAAGGAAAAGCCGCAAGAGAGACAAAACGCCAAATAAAATGTATGAGCCATGTCATAGGAATATTGAAGATAGAAAGCTTCAAACTCATCATGACATTGCTCATTAGGCAATAACGCACCTAACACTTTGCTCTTTTCACTTTTCATGAATTAAGATCTTGTATATGAAAACAAGTCTCATTTTCATCAAGTGATCTCCTTTGTGACCCTTACGCATGCAATGATGATGCAAACTACAACCACATGCGAAAGTATAGTAAACATGAAGTGCACATCTAGATGACAAGAAATGCATAACAATAAATTAAGATCTACTTGTCAAGTTTGAACCCACGGGAAGCTTCTTCATGATGAGCCTTTCAAGCCTAGAGGAAAAACAAGTGGACCACCACCTCTAGCTAAACCCTTGCTCATCACTATCTTACCATGGTTAGACAAGTGTCCTATATGTATGCATTTTTCTATATGACATGGCAACTTACATGACGTTTGCCGCATCTAACACATTGAGCTCATTTCTTAGCCTAACAAAGGTACTCTCGTCTAAAGGTTTTGTGAATATATCCGCCAATTGCTCCTCGGATCTCACACCTTGAAGGGAAATGTCCCCCTTGGCTTCGTGATCACGCAAGAAGTGATGGCGAATATCAATGTGCTTTGTGCGAGAGTGTTGAACTGGATTCTTGGCAATTTTTACGGCACTTTCATTGTCACAAAGGAGTGGGATCCTATCTAGTTTCACACCAAAGTCCAAAAGGGTTTGCTTCATATATAGGATTTGGGCACAACATGCACCGCCGCTATATATTCCGCTTCCGCGGTGGACAAAGCCACGGAATTTTGCTTCTTACTCGACCAAGAAACTAGAGAACGCCCAAGCAAGTGGCAACCCCCGGAGGTACTCTTGCGATCCACACGGCTTCCGGCAAAATCCGAATCCGAGTATCCCAAGAGATCTAAACTAGCGCCTTTGGGGTACCACAAGCCTATGCTAGGAGTGTGCTTGAGATACCGAAGGATCCTATTCACAGCCGAAAGGTGTGACTCCTTTGGGTTAGCTTGAAAGCGGGCACACAAGCACACACTAAACATTATATCGGGCCTAGATGCGGTAAGGTAAAGCAAAGACCCTATCATAGAACGATAGAGGGATTGATCAATCGGTTTACCGTCCACATCCAAGTCGAGATGCCCATTTGTTGCCATGGGTGTCTTGATTGGCTTGCACTCATCCATCTTGAACTTCTTCAAGATATCTTTGGTATACTTTTCTTGATGGATGAATGTCCCTTCCTTCATTTGTTTGACTTGAAAACCAAGGAAGAAGGTCAATTCGCCAATCATGGACATCTCGAATTCCCTAGACATCATGGTAGCAAACTCATGGCTTAGCAAATCATTAGTTGAGCCAAAGATAATATCGTCAACATAAATTTGACAAATAAAAAGATCCCCGTTGACGTCTTTTGTGAACAACGTGGTGTCCACCCTCCCGATCTTGAAGCCTTGCATGATTAGGAAGTCACGAAGCCTCTCATACCAAGCCCTTGGAGCTTGTTTGAGCCCATAGAGTGCCTTGTGCAACCTATAAACATGGTTAGGATTCCTCGGATCTTCAAACCCGGGAGGTTGCTCAACATAAACAAGTTCGTTAATAACACCATTTAAGAATGCACTTTTCACATCCATTTGATACAACTTAATGTTATGATGTGAAGAGTAAGCAAGAAGGATGCGGATAGCTTCAAGTCTTGCAACCGGAGCAAAAGTTTCACCAAAATCCAAACCTTCGACTTGAGAAAACCCTTTTGCCACAAGTCTTGCTTTGTTGCGTACCACCACCCCATGTTCATCTTGCTTGTTCCGAAAGACCCACTTGGTGCCGATGATGTTCTTGTCTTTTGGAGGAGCTTCGAGAACCCAAACTTCATTGCGGGTGAAGTTGTTCAATTCTTCTTGCATGGCCATCACCCAATCCGAGTCCTCAAGCGCTTCCTCTATGCTAGTGGGTTCAATACAAGAAACAAACGAGTGATATTCGCAAAATGAAGCATGTTTAGAGCGAGTTCTTACTCCCTTTGATGGACTACCAATGATTTGACCAATTGGATGATCCTTGGAGATGCGACCATGCTTCACTAGCGGTACTTGCGTGGATGCTTGTTGGGGTGGATCATGGGTGACTGTGCTTGTGGTGGAACGTTTTGCTCTTCTTGTTCTTGGACTTGGGGTGTTGGCGTTGGCACATCTTCTTGAGGTTGTGTATCATCTTTTTCTTGATCTTCATCCATTTGGGGCGCCGTGGAGGTGCTTGGTGTAGATGAGGAAGATCCTCCCCCTTGATCATTGTCTTCATGCACCTCTTCCGGCTTGATATCCCCAATGGACATCTTCTTCAAAGCTTCATCAATCTCCTCATCACCTACATTTTCATAGCCAACAACCTCCTCTTGGGAGCCATTAGATTCATCAAACTCCACATCACATGTTTCTTCAACTAACCCGGAGGTTTGATTGAATACTCTATATGCTTTGGAGTTTGATGCATAACCAAGAAAGAAACCTTCATCTACTTTCAAACTTACCGAGCCTTTTCTTCTTATAGATGAAGCATTTGCAACCAAAGACTCGAAAGTATGATATATTTGGTTTCTTCCCGGTGATGAGCTCATATGGAGTTTCTTGAGGATGTCGGTGAGGATATACTCGGTTGGATGCATGACCGCCTGTTTGATTGCTTCCCGCCCAAAACTTCTCGTACGTGCCATAATCATCAACATTGCTCTAGCTAGGGTATGAGAGTCTTGTTCTTTCTTTCCACCACTCCATTTTGTTTGGGCGTTGTAGGTGCGTGAAAACTCATGCTTGATGCCCTCGTCATCGCACCATTCTTCATCTTCATGTTTTTGAACTCGGTGCGTTGTCACTCCGGATCTTCACAATTGGGGAGTTTGTACTCCCTTTGAGCTCTTCTTGCAAATGTCTTGAAGAGTTCCGGAGTTTCACCCTTATCGCCTAGAAACATAACCCAAGTGTAACGTGAAAAATCATCAACAATTACTAGGCAATAGAGGTTACCACCATGCTCTTGTATGTAGTTGGACCAAAGAGATCCATGTGAATTAGCTCGAGCGGCTTGGAGGTACAACATCGTCTTGATGGGATGATGTGTTGCAACTTGCTTCCTCCGGCTTGACATGCTTACATAGCTTGTTCTTGTCAAAGGTGACGTCCTTCAAGCCGGTGATCATCCCTCTCTTGTGGGCTTTCTTGAGGTTGCTCATGCCATATGAGCAATTCTTCTATGCCAAAGCCACCCAATAGAAGACTTGGTGAAGAGGCATGTCATGGTGCTTGTTTGCTTTGAAGAGAAATCCACCAGTAAATGTTGCCATGCCTAAACCCGTGAATACCAATGACTTGTCTTTTTCATGAGTTACTACAACACCATTCTTGTCAAAGGCACACGTTAGTCCAAGATCACACAATTGAGCAATTGAAATAAGATTAAAACTAAGTGCTTCTACAAACAAAACATTAGAAATAGATAAATCTTTAGAAATTGCTATTCTACCCCAAACCTAAAAACTTTTCCCCTTGAGTTATCACCATAGGTGACGTGTTCATGATCGCCGGGGTCTTCAAGGGAGGTGAACATGCTATCATTGCCGGTCATGTGTTGAGAGCAACCGCTATCAAGTACCCAATGTTTTCCACCGGCTTTGTAGTTCACCTACACACATGAGAATTCACTTTTGAGTTTTAGGAACCCAAACAAGCTTTGGGCCTTGCACATGTGTGACAAGAGCTTTTGGGACCCAAAGTTGCTTGGGGAGCTTCTTCTTTGACTCCTTAGTGAGTTTGCAATGAATTTGGCCTTCACCTTGCCCTTCACTTTACTCAAGAGAAAATGGTTATTTTCAAACATTGAAGAGTAATTCTTGGGTAATTTAGGAAGAGGACGTGATGGTAAAGTGCACTCCCTAGTGTGGTGCCCGGTGACTTGGCAATGTTGGCAATATGATCCAACTTCCTTGATGAAGCTAATCTTGATCTCCGGAGAAGGAGTAGTGCCTTGATTTGGCTCCGGAAATGAACCAAGACCTCTCTTGCCATAGTCACGTGCATTGTTGAAGAGAATTTCCTTGTGGATGTATTCTCCTCTTGAGAGCTTCTCCACACTACTCTTGAGGCTTGCCACTTGATCCATCAATTCCTTTTCCCTAGAAGGTGTAAGCTCGGGCAAAGCATTAGTAGCATTTGCATTAATGAGTAGGTCATCACATGAAGTAGAAGCATTGACCTTCTCAATAGTTTCATGAGCAAAGTTCTCAAGACTTGGGTCAATTGCTTCATAGGCAAATTCAAGTTCTTGATACTTGTGAGCCAACTCCCTATGCTCTTGTTTAAGTTTTTTGTGGCTCTCTTCAACTTGCTTAGCAAGTACAAGTGACTCATTGTGCTTTTTGATCAAGTCATTGTACTTGCCAAGCAAATCGGAGTGGGCAAGCTCTAACTTGGCACGAGTGCTCTCAAGAACCTTGACTTTGCCCTTTTCCCTCTTGATGACGGATGTATACTTATTAATGAGATTAGCAAACTCATTAGGGGTCAAGCTCATCATCACTATCATTTTCACTCTCACATACCTTAGAGTTACCTTTGGCCATGAGGCACATTGGAGGTGGAGGTAGTGATGGTTCTTCATTTGTGAGAGCGATAGTGACTATGTCTTCTTCATCACTTGATTCGTCGCTTGATGAGACATCGGTCACCCACTCTTGCTTTTCCACCAAGAAGCTTCTCTTGGTGTTGCCCCTTTTCTTTGGGAAGAGCTTGGTCTTTTTGTCATGGCTCTTCTTCTTCTCAAGCTTCTTGTTCTTGTTTTTTCTTCTCATCTTCTTCATCATCGCTTGAATCATGGCGATGTTTGCCTTTGTTATCCTTCTTTCTCTTGTCCGGCTTGGGGCAATCGGGAGAGATGTGTCCTTTTTCCCCACAATTGTAGCATGTTTTGTACTTGACATCTTCCCTATACCGGAACATCCTTCTTTTGGGGTCAAAGTTGTAACCCTTCTTTTTATCTTGTCGCTCAAGCGTGTGAACTTTCTCATCATGAGAGCAAGTTCCCCATCTTCTTCATTATCGGATGAGCTTTCATGATGATCTTCTTCTTCATTGCTTGAGCTAGATTCTTGCTTGATCATCTTGAGCTTGCGGTGCTTGTTGACCTTGGTTTTGAGAGCAATTGATTTGCTTGTTGTTGGCTCTTCTGTCATACCAAGGATACTCATTTCATGAGCGCGAATTTCGCCCACAAGCTCTCCCACTTCCATTGTATCAAGATTCTCCTTTTGAAGCATAGCATTGATAATGTTGTACTTGGGCTTCGGAAGGAGCATGAGAATCTTGCGGTTGATGGAGCCACTGTCAATTTTGGAAACTTCAAGAGCATTAATGTCCTTGACAATGACATTCAAGCGGGAATACATATCATTGCAATTTTCATGAGCAAGCATTTAAAAGAATCATATTTAGCTCTAAACAAGTGATATTTTTGTTCACGGACTTTTGTGGAGCCTTCATGAATTTCAATTAGCTCTTTCCATATATCACTTGCTAAGTCCATGACATTTACTCTAGCAAAGACTTCCTCACTAATGGCTTCGAAAATTGCATTTCTAGCCTTTGCATTCCATTTTAATTGCTCGGCGGTGGGAGTTCCGGTGAATCCGGTCTTAGTGGCCAACCACACTTCGGGGGCAATCGCATCAAGGTATGCGGCCATGCGAACTTTCCAATAGGCAAAGTTCTTGCCCTCGAAGTGAGGCGGCGAACCACCCATCTTGGCCATAGCTCTAGGCGGTGAAGCCTAATGATCCAAATGAGCAACGAGGCTCTGATACCAATTGTAAGGATCGATGGACCAAGAGGGGGGGTGAATTGGGCCTTTTTCAAATTCTAAAGCAAGGTAAAACAACCTTAACCTATGCAATACTAGTAGGGCACCAATTCACCAACCGGATAACTAAGCTACCTACACAAGCTAAAAGAGATAAAAACAAAGTAAAGCCTAGCAAGGTAGAGCTAAGTTATGATCTCTAAGTCAAGCTCATAAGTAAATTGCATGAAAGAAAATGCTTGAATAAAGAGAGTGGACAAGAGACGACCGGATTTTTCCCGTGGTGTCGATGTGTTGGCACACACCCCTAGTCCACGTTGTGACACTCACTAAGAGTCTTGTCACCTCCCATGTCACCGAGACTTGGGCGCTCACTAAGAGTCTCCGTTCACCATCCCGGCGTGGTGGAGCTCAAGCCACGTACAATCTTCTTCTCCGGGCTCCCACAATCCTTGGCAAGCTCCGCGAGAAACACCCCGATCACCAAGATCGCCTAGGTGATGCCAATCACCAAGAGTAACAAGCTAAGGCCTTCACTTGAGCAAGAACCGATCACCAAGAACGGATGCACACTAGCTTTTCTCTACTCAAGTCCTTAATCTTGCTTCTTGATTGATTGAAAGCACAAGTATGTGAATGATGAAGCTCAAGGTGGCTCTTGACTATGGTATGAGTGTTTGGATGTTGCCTGGTGTCAAGAGTAGGCGAAATGACCCATTGGAGGGGTATATATAGGCAGCTCACACAAATAGAGCCGTTGGAGAAAAGCTGCCAGAAAACTACGTAGCGCCGGTTAATCCGACGTACCCCCCATTGTCATCGTCGGTTTAACCGGTGAATGTAAACTGCCTCTTCTGAAAACTAGCCGTTACAACTGGGGCAGATTAACCGACGTAGCATCGGTTTAACCGGTGAGTGTAGTTGTCCACTGAACCACTGAAAAATCAAGTCTCTGGACAACTGCACCGACGTTAACTCAAACCTATCGTCGGTTTAACCGGTGAGTACAACTTTTGAATTCCTCTGAAAAAAAAAACATCTCACTGGTCAATTGCACCGACGTCTTGATTCAAACAGCGTCGGTTAATCCGGTGAATAGAACTTGAATTTCCCTGGAAAAACCAACTCTGGACCAATGCACCGACGTTAAATTCAAACACGTCGGTTTAACCGGTGTATTGAATTTGTCCAGACTCTGCTGACTTCGTTTAACCGACGTATGGAAAATTGAGAGCGTCGGTTAAACCGGTGTATAGACTTTTTCTGATTTTGTCTTTTCTGATTTGAGTCTTGAATGAAATCCAAATATTCTTGAGATATAGTTTGAGAACCACTTATTTGAACTTCTAGAAACCTGAGTGACCATAGTGTGCATCCATTTTCAAATGACCATGTCCATGCTCAAGTTACTAAGCTTTAACCCCTCTTAATAGTGCGATCACTACAAAACTATAAAACCTATACTAACCTAAGTGTCCTTCTCACCTTGTGACACTTAGGACTAGAAAGATCCTTAGCCTTGACATAAAATTTGAGTTGAATACCGAGATCGCCTTTTTGAATAATGAAATTTGAGGGGCCTCTTTTGACATATGACCAAATGAGCGATAATGATCTTTTAAGCTGCACAAACTCATTAGTCACAATAATGGTTGTCATTAATCACCGAAACATACCTTGAGGGCCTAGATGCTTACAGTAATCTGAGAGCACAGGGGGCGAAGATATGGCTGCAGCAGCGGCGGTTGACATGTCAGTGACCGAGCATGCTGCCACGCCGTGAAGGGGCCAGGTACGGGCGACTCCGTCCGCTGGAGTATTTATTTTTAACCCATATATGCATTTAGGATGTTTGGCGGCATCTGACCACGCAGTTCGACCTTCCTAAGCAATGCTGCAGGAGATCTATGGGAATCATCCGCACTAAAATGTGATTTCAATAATATCATTAATTATGTTATATATATATTATTTTTTTTGTTGCAGATGATAGAATTAGTATATAGTACATGCAAACCCTATGTTGTGTGATGGAATCAAATTTTTGCCGAATTTGCTTGGCGCTCGAGATGAGGAGCGAAAGAAGTTTTCCTATGCACCACACTTGGATTCTAAAGGAGGCAAATATCTATAATGAAGTACTTGTATCATTATATGAGAGGCGGTTCAAGTCTTCTCAAAATAGTGTCTGCAACCTCGTACGAGTCCGTCGATTCGACGGTTTTAGATTAGATTGGGTTAGTATGATATACTAATAAATAAATTAAATTTAGAATTCTTGATGCAATCAAATTATTTTTAAATAATTGTTCTTTAAACATGTGCCTGTGGCACATGCATCTCTACTAGTAATAATAATAATAGTACAATTTATTTACTGAGTTCACAAGAAGAAAAACAGTTACGTGTGGATCAAAATATGGTTCTATGACCTAATTAATAGGTAATAGCCAAATAACAGCAGTCATCTGACATGGTCACATGCTTCCATTTGTATAGGGTTTGGTTCCTAATAACTCTCTTGGGATCCTTTAGCCCATCACTTGCCCATCATTTCTAATTATAAGGACTAGATATATAGCCCCCTCAAGTGCCTTTGTAATTTCCACTGTTTCCATCATTAGTTTACTCGATCTCATCATCGATCTGGTTAATCTATCTATTATCTTATTATTTGGCCAACAAACGGAGCTTCCACATTCGCTCTCAAGGTCTAGAAATTTCCACATTAATCGGAAAAAATAGAAAAATAAAAATTACCCACCATTGCCATTACGATAAAAATTAGCCTAAAATACCCCTGTGTCTAATCTAAAATCACCCACTAATGCCATTATGAAAAATTAAATATAAAATACCATTTAGCTATGTATCAATTACAAATATATACCATTAATAAAAACTAAAGCTAACAACAATCAATCAAAATAAAATGAAAATAAGAATAATTATCTGCATAATATTATTAAAGCTCAACTAATCAAATTATTATTATAGGTAAATCATAGTTGAATTGTTTTAATCAACAATAAGACAAAATTTACGATAATGAACAGGATGATGTACGGTAAAAAGTTAGTATAACCTTTAAGTAAGGATACAACGACATGCAAATTTTTGAATTTTCAGTACTAGCCGCGGAAATGCGCGGGCTATACGCCTAGTTAATTAGGATTTGTGAAGAACCAATAGGAACCCGCCTACATGATCCCAACCTAAAGTTTTGAACAGGTACTGGCCAAGATCACTTTGCCTATATCTCTTTCTGCACCTTCAGACATATTAGTCTTAATAAAAATGGCAAAAGAGATTGATCTCAACCAACCTGCTGTGGAAAGACTACTACAGTTATATGCATAGATTCATGCATCCATGTTGTATCTCCTTTAATCAAATACTAGTGCTCTACTATATATATGTTTTGTGTTGGAAAAAAAATAAAATGCAAGATGGGAACGGAGAGATATGGACTACAATACTCCAACAGTAGACTAAAGCCGCTGCAAGTAAGCTGCTGTCTGGACACCTGGCCCGATGTCGTCCTCAGTTCATCCTCCCTACCCAACAGAGGAAGCAGGGGCTGGGATTTTTAGATCTCCTTGCTAGATTCCCTGCAGCTGAAAAAGGCTCCTTTATCCCCCAAATCCTGAGGCACACCATGTGGCCGCCCCAGCTCGCTAGATCTCATCTATCACTGATGATGCGTCGTCGTGCGTCCCATGATCTGATGATCCAGTGCAGGCACGCAACAACCTCTGCATCATGCAGATACAGACACGAGCTCCCAGGCTTTACTTGCTGGTAGCAGGGTACTATAAGCCACGCATGCGTGCCATCTGTCCGACAGCCGCACGCTTAACCCTCTCCTTTGATCGCCAATCGGTACAGGTAACCGACTAAACTACCGCGCTAATCATGCTGTGATGCTGTAGCTGCAATCATTCCCAGTTTCTTATTGAGCAACCCTGAAGCTCTTTCTGCCGAGTGTTCAGTTTGCTACACTACATATATAGGAGTACTACATCTCTCTCTCTGTCGTGCTGCCCACTTGCTGAAACAGAAAGAAGCAGCAGGCAACTTTATATTTCTTGCCCAATGTTCAGACAGCGCGATCTAGTATATAGTGTGTGGTGAGCAGTGATTAGTCAGTGTTTCTTTTAGGGCTGCATGCATTTGGTAGACCAGCGGGCTACCTTGTTTCCAAATGCAGGGCAGGCAAGGCCGTTTCCTTCTATCCGAAGGATTTGTTCTGCCTTCATGCAACCAACCAGCTTCCCATTCATGAATCAAAAAAAAAAAAACCAGCTTCACATTCAGAGTTGTTAATTTTTCTCTGACAGATAGTATATATTCATATATAGAGCATCCAATGACGATGTATTTACTCTGATTTTTTTTATTTCTATGAATAACAAATGGAAAGATTACTTGCTTGCGATGCTAGCTAGGCATATTCCATTTCGATAAGGGAAGGCATTATTAATCTTCTTTATTAATATCTTGCGAGGTATTTGCTGATCACACTACTCCCTCTGTCCCATTTTAATTGCACGTTTACAATTCAAAAAAATTCCCAAAATAAAGTGTCAACATAGCAATCTGAAGAGGACAGTGGTAGAGGCTGCTAGGTGGACAGTGCTAGAGGCGCCTGCCGTGCGAGAGTTGTAGTACTAGAACATTCCTCTCCCACAAAGAACTTTGTTTATTGTACTATGCTCTTTTGTGGCTCTGGTAGAGCCACGTGTTGGGTCTGCGGCTCTCCATCACTAATCACTTGCATTGGTGCCCACATAATAGTGGAGCATAACATGCTGCTGGGGTCAATCGATCGTCAATGTGCAAGCTTATTACCTTTATTAATCTTGCTTGCCAGGCTACATACTATATATACATTATTCTACAGCTGCTTGTGTGTCTACAAAAATATATAGGATAACAAACAAGATAAAATCAGCATCTCGATCTTCAGTATATATCCAGACAGATAATATATTAATTTGTACCTGAATCTCTCTCTCTCTCTCTCTCTCTCTCTCTCTCTCTCTCTCTCTCTCTCTCTCTCTCTCTCCTCTCTCTCTCTCTCTCTCTCTCTCTGTGTGTGTGTGTGTGTGTTCATGCAAAAAAGAAAGTTAAAAGGAAATAATTGATCAAACTATCATGAAACTACATGCGTGTTTAATAATTTTATAAAAAAGCTAGCACAATTTAGCAACTTGTTTCCAACAGAACTATATCTTCAAGTAAATGCCAGTTTCCGACATAACAATAAGCATCCGAACAAAGTGACAATCTTTGTTCAATTTAAAATAATATATGGGCCAAACTGAGACGACTAATGATATCTAGCTAGTCCTCCTGATCTTCCTTAGTGACTAAGGTTTAGAGGCTTCGTCTCCTCTCAATCAGGTTGAGCAAGCTAGCTAGCTCTTGTGTTGTTGTGCATGCCTTGGGCATGCACACACAACCAACCAACCAACCAACCAACCCATGGCATGCGTGCACGTCCCTCTCCATCACCACCACCTTGCTCTCAAATGTTTCCAAAGCTGTGATCTTTACTTTAGTTTGCCACCAGCTGATGATGCATCCGTCTTCTTCTATTCTCCCCTATAGAGTACCAACCCAAACTTGCTTTCATCTTCTTCACCACCATGTGGTTTATTTATTTTCTGATGTAACTCGACGGCTTTATTTCCTAGCAAGATCTGCTTGTTGGATCAAAAGTGAACTTTGGGGCGACGATAACCTACGCCATATATAAGATGATGCTCTCTCTTTAGAATTCTGAAAACAAAACCTGCTAGCTCCGTTTGAATTTAAATCTATTTGACCATGTCTTGATGAGTTAGTTGTTGTTTATTTCTCCGGAACACAACATTTATGTGTTCCAAGTTTGTTTTCTTATTCTTCACAAAACCTCAACCTAGCTCCCAATGGTTTTGAAGCCGCAAAGTTTGGTGCGACGACAGTGCAGTGAACCTGTCAATGCAATGCAAACTTTTTTGTTTTTAGAAAAAAGGAAGAAGAAGCAGAAAGCTGCCACGTCAGCGGCCACTAGGGAGCGGGGCCCACGCACCTAGCACAGGCACCCCCTCCCCCCTTGAATCGCCGCCTATAAATTGAGGCTTCCTACACTTGTTCCCTCCCTTTTCCCTCTCTCACCACTCGAGCCCCTCTGATACGCTGCTAATTACCATTCTGCCCCTGGCCAATCAGTGGCCCTCACTCTGCCCTCCCAGCTGCAGCCATGGCCCCCCAGTTCGAGCTCCCCCCGCTCTGTGATCCCGTCCTCGAGGCCTTCCTCGCCGACATCGGCTTTGGCCTGGGACCCGAGCCCACGCCCCTAGACGTCACGACGACGACGACGCCGCCGCCCGAGGAGGAGACGTCGGCGTCGGCCGACGAGCGCCGTCTCCGGCGCAAGATCTCGAACCGGGAGTCGGCGCGGCGGTCCCGCGCGCGCAAACAGCGGCACCTGGAGGAGCTCCGCGCTCGCGCCGCCAGGCTCCGCGCCGGCAACCGCGAGCTCGCCGCGCGCCTCCGCGGCGTGCAGGCCCGCGCCGCGCTGGTCCGGCTCAGCAACGCCCGGCTGCGCGCCGAGGCCGGCGCCCTGGGCCGGCGCCTCGAGGCCGCGCGCCGCGCCGTCGAGCTGCGGCAGATCTACGCCGCCGCGTCCGCCGGCACCGGCGGCTTGGAGCTGCAGGCGCTCGCCTCGCTGATCGTGTAGCATGCATGCATCATGACTGCGCGCGCGCACGTAGAAATTAAATGGAACGTGCGGATCTTTAAATTTTGACTGGATCATCATGCACCTGGAACGAAAGTGAAGGACTTTTTGATCCATCAATCATGGATCACTGCACGATCGACGGAGCAGAATATTCTTGGCTTGTAGATAAATAGATGCATGCACGCGAAATGAACGGAGTTGGCACGTCGCGTTGCACGATTTATATAGAGAAGAGATGCACGTACGCCGAATGTCCGATTTAATATGAGTATATCAGATCCGTTCTAATTTCTCTGGATCGTTCCAATTTTATCGGATGTCTCCGAAGAGACCAGATCTGTTCTAATTTAATCAATCAAGAATGCTCTCGACATATACTATTTATATTATTTGAGATGAAGATTAATTACAACGCAAACGGCCGGCATATATGAAATCCATTTCTCTCCGAATTGCATGCATCGATGTGCCCTGTGCGTATGCTCACGAATTCAATGGTTACTACTACCCCGCGTCCTAAATTATTAGTCATTTTGACTTTCTAGTAGATACATATATTTTACTATGCATCTAAACGTATGTTATATTTAGGTGCATAGTAAAATTTAATACGTAGTTAGAGCAGTTAAAACAACTAATAATAATTTAGGACGGGGGAGTACTTACTAGGCTGTTCTTCTCATTTTCTTGCGCTGTCAAACTCTGTATTGATCGATTTGGTAGTTGTCACACTCAAGCTGAGAATTTCCGCTCCGTGGAATTGCATGCTCAGCTACTTGCATCGTCTGGCGGCAGACGAATTTTCCTTCTTGATCACGCACGCACGCTTTTGAGATCGAGAGATGGCCATGGACCATATATATATGACCGGTCTATTTAGCACCCCGTTGTTGAATATTATTCAACATCCACGGCGGAGCACCCACCAGCACTCCGGCGAGAGAATATTACGGTGCAACAATGGAGGGCAGTAAAATCCTTAGACTGTGTGCTTTCAATGCATAATTGGCCATGAAGACTGTTTTGGCGCAGTTCCCTGGGCGTTGGATCGTGTCAAGGTCGTCGAACTAACAGCGACGACACCCACGGCGGCCGGCCGGCTTTGTTATTTCCAATCGCTAGTCAAGCAAAGCAAGTGTGTGCAGGTGGCTCGTCGCCGTCGCCACGTTGAAAGCAAAGCACAAGCATATATAGAATAGAATTACACGCAGCTACCTAGCTAGCTAGCGATGTGTTTTACGTCTCCTAATTGCTTGCGGCTCTTGCGCTCTCTAATGGGGCTAATGGCGTAGTCATGTACAGCAGTATTATTGATCTTGTACTAGTAGTAGTACTGTCTAGCTCGACGACAGACAAGTACCACTGCTGCCGCCTGACGATCGACACCTTGCATTGCTTGCCACCACCTGCTACTACTAGCTTTCTGCAAATTAAAGCTACGGTGCCCGTCCTTCCTTTTCCTTCATCGTCCAGCTGCTTTGATTCCTTAAACACCGCAGGTGAAAACGACTGTATGTGAGAGCTAGCTACCCCTGACATGGCTGGCCCGCGTGAATCGTGATGCAACGCCTTCAACTACTAGCTAGTGCTGTGTTGGATTTCCAACTGCTAGCTCTTCCCCGATCCATACATTTTACCTGTACAAACAATATATATTGCTGTAAGACGTCTGCGCATATTGATGGCATATATAAGCAGTAGATGTTGAGATCGATTCAGACATGATTCAGTAACTGCTGAGCTTGAGCAATAATGCAATACAATAGCAGTAGAAAAAGTAGTTTCAGGTGGAGCCTGAGATGACATTCTTGTTGCTTTCTTCTTGTAATCTACCGTACTCTTGGCTTCACAATGCAAGTAAAAGGCGTTCCTCCATGATGAGTCTCAGTATGTAATTAACAACTATGGTGTGCTGATGCACTGGTGACATATGTGAATTAATTAGGTAATTAGTGGAGGTGCCACTACGTGCTAATGTAGCAATCATACATTGCTCTAGCACATATATATGTCCGATCCACTTATATTTGAGTGAGACAATAATGGTGAGAAATCCGGTGATCTGAAACAAGGCTGAAAGCCTCGATGCGCTGCAGTTTCCTTGTGGTGAGAATCAGTTTTTTTTCTTTTTCTGAAACTGCCGGCAGGAATTAAATCTGCCCAGCTTGTATTGATGGAGAAGATTAAAAAAAAACAGTAAACAAGGTCAAACCGTTTGTGGCCAATCAGTCAAAAGGCCAACCAACAAGGTCTTGTCTGTTTTTTTTTTCTTTTTGATTACAAGGTCTTGTTTCGTATACTAGCGTAAGGAAATAATATCAGTTCTTCCAGGCCCATACTTTTTTTGAGATATTCCAGGCCCATACTTCTGTCCCCAGCTGGGATGGGCTGCAAATTTCTTAAGCATTTGCGTCCTGGGCCACAAGCCCATCTACAATTAAAGCCAAGTCCTCCGGGCCCAGATAACGATGGTCTCATAGCACCAACTGCACAGCCTTTCTCAAAAAAAGAAAAAAAACAACCGCACAGCCCATCTGGTTATTGCGATTTTGCTCAAAAAAAAATCTGGTCATTGCGACGCAAAATCAAACAGAAAAGTGCCATAAATTCAGCAAGATCTAATTATTATTCCGATTTTTTTCTACAGTTGTCGTCACTGATACCCAAAGCCACAGTAAATCAATAGTGCATTACTATTGCATAAATACTGGACAGCTATTTTTCTCTGATCCTCCAAAACAAACAGAAGATGGATAGGTTGTGTTTTGAAATGAAACTGAAAGAAGAGAGGAAGCAAAATGGGATGATGATCCATGACCCTGGTGTCACCTTAAGACGGCCTTGTTTAGATGCACTGTATGAAGTTTTTGAAAGTGAATTTTTTTATATTCGAAGTATTAAGAACTAGTGAGATGGCTCGCGCATTTGCGCGGCTAGTATCGACAATCTAAATATTTATATATATTGTTGTTGTTATTATTATTAAATTTATACTTTTCCTTTATGTTGTTCTTTACTATCACACTCTATGTCTAGTTCTTAAAAAGTAATTTAAATGTAGATATATTGTCATAAATTTTTTTGTTAGGGCTCTATTACTATCTCCACTGGTCAATCTCTCTTTTCTTTTAACTTGTTCCTATTCTAACTAAATAACTTTTGCTGGCTTTATTTTTTAATCAATAATATAAGTTGATAATTTATACATAACTTGAGGTATCTTTGCAAAGAAGGCAGCTAAAGGTATTTTTGATTAATTTTTTCATAACAGCAATGATTAGTTATTTTCGTTAGGCATAGAAATATTTTTGGCTAATATTATCATAATTATAGTGGT
The DNA here is from genome assembly GCF_016808335.1 of Panicum virgatum. Lineage (NCBI taxonomy): Eukaryota > Viridiplantae > Streptophyta > Magnoliopsida > Poales > Poaceae > Panicum > Panicum virgatum. The sequence goes on along the minus strand of NC_053138.1, from coordinate 63,576,358 downwards.
CAATATTTTTTATTTATTTTCTGATTAGCTTGATTATTTATATGTCTTGAGACCAAATATACATAAAGAAGCAAGTGTGTTAGCAATAGAGATTGGGAAAATAGAAAATGGCTTTTTATCTCACTTGATTCTTTTTCGCAGTACTTCTCCACCTTGTATTGCGCACCTCTGAACGCTTGCTTAATAAACGATTTGTGATTTTTTCCATCTTCGTTATCATATCTTATATTGTTGCCGCCGTATGCTATCTCGAACTCTTGATCGTCTTGCTCAACATGTTCGCCTTGACGGCTGTCTCTCAACTACATGTGATTACCGTCTTCAAGCCTAATAACAACACTGCTTATTACTCTTTCGGGCCAACTCACAGTCGTCATGGACTACTGCTCCTGCTAGTCGGAGTCGTCCCATATCCGGCTAAGCTATGACTGGGTCAAGATGAACGCTCCACGATTATTTTAATCTTCCCAATCCGTGTGTACAAATAAGTTTTCTATTTCCATGATTTAAGTTACTGCAATTCATATAAATAAGATATATAGTATTTTAGATTATTTTTTAATAACAGTGGTGGATTAATTTTAATTATGCATAAGGATATTTTGGGCAAATTTTATCGTAATGGCAGTGGTGGGTAATTTTATTTTTTTCTTTTTTCTCCGATTAACATGAGAATTTTTAGGCCTTGAGAGCGAACATGGAGGCTCCTTTTGTTGGCCAAATAATAAGATAATAGATAGACTAATCATAAAACTAATTACACAACTCATCTGTAAATTACGAGACAAATTTGTTAAGACTAATTAATCCGTCATTTGCACATTATAGTAGCAAATTAGTGTCTAATCATGACCTAATTAGACTAATTAGATTCGTCTCGTAGTTTACATGCAAACTACGCAATTAATTTTTTATTTCGTCTAGTTTTAATACTCTATGCATGTGCCGCACGCATTTGAGCCGATAGTTTTGTATTTTTTGAATTTTGCATCTAAATCAGGCATAGTGCCGGAGTAGTTGGTGCAGGTGCAAGGAAGGAAAGCTGGGTTTGTTTCTTGCATTGCATCGCTTGTTTTTTTTTTCAGTGGATGGACAGACAGACATGGACAGAGTAGACACGAGGGTGGAGAAAAGATATCGCGCTGCAGGCCTGCAGCAAACACCAGCGTAACTCCTGGCAGTATAGTGCTGCAGCTTAGCATGGAGTATTAAATTTAGACGAAATAAAAAATTAATTACATAGTTTACTTGTAAATTACGAAAAGAATCTAATAAGTCTAATTAGATCAGGATTATACAATAAATTGCTACAGTAAAACTACAGTAAATATATGCTAATGATAGACTAATTAGTCTTAATAAATTCGGCTCATAGTTTACATATGAGTTCTGAAATTTGTTTTATTATTAGTCTATATTTAATAATTCAAATATGAAAAAAATCTCTTTCAAAAACTTTCACCCGGATTTTGAACTAAAGTTTTGAGATGGGCAGTCGATGTACTAACTAGTGCAGAAAGCACAAACCCGAAAACACCTCCGTTTGTCGTCAAGTACAGCTGTTGACAGCCAATTCTGGCAGTTCAGAGGCCGATCGGTCTGACCGGTCTGTCCAGTTGTAATCCGAGTATGCTTCGTTTTATTTTGAAAATTCTTGTATAAACCGACTTGGAGAGGGGTACGACTTCCCCGGCCTATAAATATAAAGGCTAAGGCCGATTGAGGTATTCCCAATCGAATCAAATCAAAATACGTCTACTTTTTGTTCTCTCAAACCCTAGTCTTTTCCAACCCCAGATTGCTTTCTTCCTTCGTCTCTACGGCGTTTGAAGACGTTCTGAGTGTCCTGCCGACCTCAGAGCAACCCTAGCTGCGCAAGCTCCGACGGGGTCCCTCCCGAGCTCGCGTTTCTAGGTCATCGCGGTTCTCTGCTCTACACCGGTCAGACCGGTCTGTGGAACCGGCCAGACCGGTCGGCCAGAGTTCTGCTGGTTCAGATTGTTTTGACGATCTCCTGCGCGTTCTAGCGCATTCGAGTGTGTTTGCGTGATTCTGTGTCAACAACAGCCAGAGAGCCACTGACACCTTGCATATACACACGATCGATTCAGAAATTGTGAGGAAATGTTTTGATTGGATGCGCACAAGTTTCATCAGGTAGTAGGTAGGAACCTAACCGAATCAGATTCAGATTGGACGAGCTGCAAAATTATAAACGGAGTACCAACGACCATCTCCAGTTCCCCACCTAAATGGGCATGCTCTTTGGCCAGTGTTGATTGTCTGCTTCAGCTTCACTGATGCAAGTGACATGAAGCAATCAAGCATGCTGCATACATGGATCCTGTTTGGTTTGAAGTAGTATAAGTAGCACAAAAATTTTGACTAATAATTAGGGGTACTAAATAAAGGCAATTTACAAAACTAACTCTACAACCCTGCGCTACTTCGCGAGACGAACCTAATGAGGCTTTTGACCGCACGATTAGAGGATGGTTACTGTAGTATCACTGTAGCCAATCACCGATTAATTACTATCACTAAATTCGTCGTGAAAAGTTACACCCATCCGTGAAAAGGTTTTGCAAATAAACACTCATATGTAAAAAGATTTTGCAAATAACTTCGTTTAGTACTCAGGGCCAAGCACCGACGGTCTGTGATCTGATCCGAGCAGCAGGCTAGCAGCCAGCAGGGGAAAGGAAAAGCTGCCGTCCCCAGCCGGGGCCTGCTCTGCAAGAAAAGGAAGGGCTGCCCCATCTGTGTCAGTGGTTGCAGGCTGCCTTTTGTTCCCTCGGTGTTGCGGCCGCAGAGCTCGGGTAGGCTACAGAGGTGACTACAGTAGTAGATACTCGCTTGTACGGAGGATTCCTGGATTCTGACACAACCCTGTTGTGTTGTGTGATCGTCTTGAACTAGCCAAGGAGGAGGCACGGGCATCCAGTGATGATCCATCCAGCCATCCAGGCACCCACCCCATTGGCATTTGGCAATTTGGCATTTTGTTTTAGGAAGCAATTTGGCATTGGGAGAGCGAGCAACCAAGCTCAGCATTCAGCAAGGTCCTGTCTGCCCCTGATGGTCCTGCACTGCAGTTCTTCTGTTCAATATTTTTCTGTGAATCTGCAATGCTTGAATGGATCATGCACCGGCTGCCTTGACTCCGCAAGCATTTCCGTTTGTTTCGCCATGGAGCCTTGCCATTGTTTCTCCTCCAACCTTGTTCGCCGTAGAGCTTCTCTAATCGCTTGTGTGCACAAAACAGAAAAGAAGTCGCCACTAAAAGTGCCGGCCGGCTTGCTGGCTGTTGAGCATACAGCATCAGCATCCGACCAAAGTCCAATATTTTGCTTTTTTTTCCTTTTTGAAGCAAGCAAATGCTTTTCCTTTGCTGCTGCTGCTGCTGCAAATGGCGCCACATGAGTCCACAATCGTCGTTCCTGGCAACTACTTATACCTGACTAGGAGGGCGATTGCCTTGTTAACTTAATCTAGTCAGTTAAGCTTCACACATACACGGTGTCACGGTGCAATGCAGATGTAGGCTACAGAGACCAATCACGTAAAGAAAAGAGGCTTTACGTGTTGTAGCTGTAGATAGGGTGGGAGGAGGAGGAGAAGACATGCCGACCTTTTTGTTCGCACCAGTCGCCATCCAGAGGTGACGACACCTTGCACTTCGTTTCAGTTCAGTTCACGGACACACTCTCTGACAGACTACTCCTCCATGACTTGACTCTGCATCTCCATGAGAGGGAGCACCATCATCCTCACCATCTCTGCCTGCTGCATATCCCTGCTAGTGAGTGCCATCGTTCGTTCACTAGCTACACTAGACACCAATTGCACTTGCAACAATCCAACAAGGCCAGAACCAATCAATGGCGGCCACCGGCTGCTACGGCGCCAGGCGGCTCTCGGACCTACTCCGGGAGCAGCAGGAGCCCTTCCTCCAGCTCCAGGCGCCGCAGCGCCGCTCGCCCGTCGACGCCGCCTGCGCCGGCGGTGTCACTGCGTTAGGCAGAAGCCTGCTGTGCGGTGGCAACAGGGCCGCGACGAAGGCTTTGCTGTGGGGTGGCCTCGCCGGCTGTTTCACGTGCGGCGTGCGCCAGACGTTCCGCCGCCTGCCGCGAGCCGGAGACATCGGCGGCCGCTGCGACGTCGCCAGCGAGCTCGGCGGCGTCGGCGGCGATGCCATGGACGGCGGCAGGCAGCTCAGCCCCGTGTCCGTGCTGGAGCTGCAATCCGACGAGGATTCGCCCGTGCCTAGCCATTGTAAGCTCACTGATTCTTGACCAACAATAAAAAAAAATATTGCCAGCTGCCACCATCTCCGGTCTCCTTGCCCTTGGTAACCCCACTCTGTTTCTCCATTGATTGATACAGGGGATGAGTACGACGACGACGACAAGCCGTCGACGTCAGCGAGCTCGCCGCCGTCTGACCACGACCAGCTTCCCGGCGCCGCCGCCCCATGCTCCACCTTCTTCGCCACCAGCGGCAAGATTCGCGCGATGGAGGCGGAAGTGGAAGGCAACGGCAGCAAGAGGCTGCAGAGGAAGAGCGGCGAGTCCTCCTTGGAGGAGATGGAGCAGGCCACCGTCTCCGGCTGGGAGATGATCGCGGCGGACATCTCCCGTATCCCGAGCTTGGTGGCGCTCGACGTGTCCGAGTCTGCACGGGAGTGGAGGCGGGTCGCCGGCGACGAGGAGGCCCGGCGGGTGGGGCAGAGCATCGAGGCCATGATCTTCGAGGAGGTCAGGTGGGAGGCCGTGCGTGACATGATCTGCCTGCGCGAATTCTGACTTGTGCCATGAATTTCCTGCTGTAAATCGGAAAATTGGGCACAACTTTCTTGTTGTCCCGTGATGTCTTCCCTTCTCAGTATCAGTGGAGAAGGGAAAAGGTAAATTGTAGCAAGGTTTTAGTTTGATTATTTTTTACCACTCCATTCCCTACCATTTCAAAGTTTACAGTTAGCCGTCTCTCTCTCTCTCTACAACTGGAAAATTTGCTCAAGAGGACATGGAGTGAAAAATGGCCAGGTGAAGCCATATGGACTGGCAGGCATTTCTTCTATGTAGATAGTGTTGCTTCCTGTGATAAATTAATGGATTCTGGTAGTGCAGAAAGCAAAAGGACACAGCTTTTTAGCTGTCGTATCTTTTCAGAAAAGAGGTTTCAGAATGCTCTATTCCTGAATCCATGGGGGGTTTTGCACTTCGCTGCTACCAGCTGACCTGAGTCTTTTTTTTTATAAAAAAATTGTCTGGCATAAGCATGCAATCTGGTTTGGGGTTTGTTATTGTTTATTTATACTCTCCCTATCGTTCGGAGTTATAGGTTATTTTAGCATTTTTAGATAAATAGCTTATTGTAACAGATCGGCACATTGGCAGATGGGCCAGACCTCATTTTCGGGTTACTGTAACAGCACTCTACTGTAGCGATGCGGCACACTATTCCCAGGAATGATTGTCCGATACTCAAAACTTAAAGAGAGTCGTACGAGCTTAAATAGCCGGTTCCGGGAAGCGTATTAATTTCGGATCGATTTTTTTGCGCGAAGCGAGGACGAAAGCGCAAGAGAATTAATGGTGTGGTCTACTCAACGTATAGAATAGATCTTAGCCGTTATCCCAGGCCGGGTTGTTACACTTATGTCTATAATTTAGAACAGAAGGAGCAGCTAAATAATTGAGCAAAACCTAGAACCACAAATTGACGTATGAAAATTGAAGTAACCAAGCAATAATTTAGGCAGCTTTCTCTTGCCTTTTTTCATCATCTTGCTCCCCCCACACCCCCCCCCCAAAAAAAAGCTCCGCCCTTGAGTAGCACCCAAAAAACGGAGCAAGTAGGTTTCTCTATTGATAGTCTAGATAAATAGAACATTTTTTTCTCAAATACAATGTTATTGTGATAAAACCAACCAACTGCTTCCATATGCGTGGTCATAAGTTCCTCGCATATGTGTTGTCGTGGTCGCATGGAAGCTAGCCTCTGTTCGCCTAAAAGCCCGTTTAGTCCGTTTAAATAACATTTAAACAGTAAACAGAGGTCACCCGTGTCATTTAGACCCTAAACGGTGAATTAAACACTTGCATGTTTAACTGTTAAAAATCATCTAAACCGTCTAAATAGAGTCGAGTTAAAAGTGATTAAATGAGCTAAATGACCATTTAATTCATAATTTAGTTAGTAGAAGGATTACAATTACCACAACCAATACCGAACTAACTAGCATAGTAAGTATATAAAGTGTTGTGAGATTTAGATTTCTTCCAAAAGATTATTTGGTAGAATGCTTACTTTTTATATATGCAAATATGTAGACTTTATAGCATATTTGACATTTATGAACATAAATATGTATATTTTAATATTACTATGTCAAACCGATTAGGTCGTTTAACTCCGTCTAAACACCATTTAAACAGACTAAACCCTAAACAAAGGTGGCCAATTGTTTACCGTTTAACATTTAGGATAACATTGAAGCTAGCAAAATTTTATTTTTCTTATGGTAAATGGCAGTGGCAGATCCAAAAATGAATTAAGGGGTGGGCTAATTCTTTTCTTCATCCCCCTTCCTCCTCCTTCATTCTCCTCAAAAATGTGTGTGTGTGTGTGGGGGGGGGGGGGGGGAGCTCCATATTGTTTGTGGGGGTGTACCTACCGCTGGATCCACCTTTGATCAATTGGGACCTATGGTAGGTAGCTTGCCCTCGTGTGGTATATCCGACCTATTTTTAAGGTTTCAAATAACAAAAAAAAGGTATGATGTTGCAGCATCTCGATCACTTCACAATTTACATCTTGCTTTTGTTTCCATCTCATCTCCGCCTGCATTAATTGTGAGTTTAGTTGGAGAGTGAGATAGATGAAACGGTTCTATTCTAAATTTTAGAGATGGGATGGTTCTATGCTACGTGTTTGGTTAAAGGGATAGAACGGCTCCATTTCTTATTTGGTTGAAGGTACGGGCATGAAACTGTAGTTACTCCATTAACCACAATTACGTGAGATCCGTCTGTTAGTCACCCAATCCTCTTCTTTCTCTCTTCCCAATTCCCTCATCCATAGCTCCTCCCTACGCCACCGGCCTCCCTCCCTCATGCCGCTTGGCTCGCCTTCCACGCTCCGTACTGCGTTTGGCGCCGGCCCCCAGTGGTGGGTCTTGGCCTCGGGGTTGGGCTCCGAGCAGGCAAGGTGCGCACAAAGCAAAGGGCGGCACGTCGAGAGGAGTGCGAAATGGGAGAGACAGTGTTGGAAGGGAGAGAGCGTGTTCGGTCCTTTTTACGGAACGAGTCCGTCCCGCATATTGAGCGAATATTTCTCATTGGGATGGCTCGATTCCCATGTCCGCGAACCAAACAGAGAACGGAGCTGCTCAGTTCTAGTCAGCTTTCCAACCAAACATGACCTAAAATGGGGGAGGAAGTGGTCATGTAGACTCAATTCATACAGGAGATTTATTGTAGCAGCTGGATGAATACGAGAGTGGTTTTTTTAGGGATAATTAGGGGTGGTAATTGGCCATGGCCCTAGTGGCATCTTCAGCCCATAAAGGCCCTTAGTTCAAAATTGTATAAGATTAGAGCCCAACTCTTTTAAGGTCCAACTCTTAGATTTTTTTAGTTTAAAATTTTGGGCCATTTACCACCCCTAGAGACAATACAGGAGCGGATAATCGATGCGGTCCTGGATGAGGCACTTTAAAAGTTTGATGAGGAGGCAGACATTTGGCGAGCAACTGGACTTTGTATTTCATCAGACAAGCAGAAAAGAAAGTATCAGATACAACTACCAGGAATGAGCTGGGAGTCTGAAACTGATGGATCGGAGGATGGGCCGATCAGGTATTGGGCCACTCCAGCACCCAATTGTGGGCACAGCAGGGCCCGATCAACCACTTCCAGTGTTGGTGATTGGCAAGCTTCAGTGTTTCTTTCAGACAACGGAGTAGAAGAAACGTGGCATCGTAAAGCAAGTATGCAGTCCTTTTCCTGAATCTCATGCCAAATTAACCGATCACCCTACTCTGTATGGATAGATGTCCTGTATTTCCCAAGATAACAAGGTTTCTAAATCTGGTACAACTAACCCTACCTGAAACCTCCCTGGCAGGGAAACAAAAAAGGAGCACGAATGTCTGCCAGTGCCCTTCCCTCACACTCTTTTTCTCTGAATGACGTGTACAGTTTCTTTCGAGTAAGGGGCATCGTTTGGAGTGGCTTGCAATCCAAAATCTGTGCCCTGTATGGCATTGTCTAACTGTCTTCATGCCGTTGAACCGTTCAGAGGAAAAGAATGTTACTGCTACTACACCATGCGTACATGGTTTGGAAGTCATCATGCCTTGTCAGTTCCAAAATCACCGGGTCGTTTGGTTATTTTAGACAAACTGCAAGAGAGTCCAGTAGCGCATTGTGGACAGGGAGGAGCACTTCAGAGAATTCAACCATCAGTTCAGAGTTCTCAAGGCTTCGTCAGAGCAGTGTGTAGCAACATCAGAATTCTGACTCACTGACAAGGAATCAACATTGAAAGGAGCGCTGAATAAACAGATAATTTGGAGGACGAATATGCAAGTATGTGTCTGGGAAAATGGTCAGAAGCTGCTCGAGCATCGATTCAACGGTTAAAAGTCTGAGTCAAACTCTGTCTTTATCAAGATGGCACTCAGTCAAGCACAAACGGATGCATTCGCTGTCAGAAGCTATGGTAATCCGTCCGTGACAAAAGAAAAGAAAAAAAAAGGAAGATACAATTTTTCACATAACAGACATGATGAACTCGCATAATCTGAAAGTCTGAAACTAAGAGGAAGATGAGAGACTGCAAATATGTATCTTTTCACAGATGGTTCTTCCCTCGCCATACATAAAAGAAAAGAACCTCGCTAATTCAAGCTTCACACATAACCTTAAAAAATATATCAAGAGCAGAAGACTACGAGAAGAGAAGACGAACAGGCCGGCCGATCAAGCTTAAGCATCTCTAGTAGGATGCAGCTCCGGCCGTTTGGCCACCTTGACCATGCTCTGCTCCACGGCGCCGGCGGAGCTCTTGCAGGAGAGCCCGAGGGCGGCCCACGTGAACCGCCGCCGGCCCTTGGCATCCTCCCTCGCCGCGCCGCCGCCGTCCTTCCCGGACCTCCTGCCGCTGCTCTTGGTGCACGCCAGGTACGCGGCCAGGAAGGGGTCGTCCTCCGGCCGGACGGCGCGCGCCCTCGACGACAGGCTCCTCGCCGCCCGCGCGGGCACCGCTGCCCGGCCCGGCGGCGGCGGCACGGAGAGCCGGCGCGCCGGTGGCTGCGGCGCCTTCTTCGGGCTCCCCGGCGCCACGTCGCGGCGGGCTTCCGCCGCCTTGACTACCAGTGGCTCCCACGAGAAGACCACGGCGGCCGCCGGCATGAGCACGGCCTCCTCCTCCTGCCCCATGCCGGTCGATGGAGCTCCGACTTGTCGCTCGCTCGCTCGCTCGCTCGCTCGCTTCTTCGCGCGCGCGCAAAGACACTGGCCGAGACTAATCAACCTGCTGCCGTCCTATTGATATGGATTTGTGTGCGTGTCTCTTGTCGTGAGTCGAAGATGAAGAGGAAGGAGGAGAAGAGACGGTGGTTGGCGTGGAAGAAGTAGGGGAGGTTAGCAGTGGCATTTAGCGGTGGTGGTGGTGGTGGTCATGCGGATGCAGGCGTCGCCTGCGTTCTCCCTGCACGACAAACGTGTGAGCAAATGGTGTTTATCGTCGAGCGGTTACGGGTTAGGAGTCAATTAGTGGTGCCTCTGTATATATACACATCATGTTAGGCTAATGGTCGTCATCTCATTCGTGCATGGAGATCGTATGCAGACGGTTACGGTATGATAATACTAGTATATACACTGCAAGAGAGAGTTGCTAGGATTGAGAAAAGAAATACAAGAAGGCAAGGAATTGATAATTCATGGTTGGGATTAAGTGCAGGGAATTGCAAGTTTGTTAGGGTGGATGACCTTCAACAGTGATGGCTTGGCCATTCTTTCCTTCTTTTCTTAACAATAATGTCCATTCGAATCTTCTTCACGTAGTTTCTGGGCTCTGGGATTGCAACAAATTAAATAAACTATGCAGATTGTGGAGAAGAACATACACATACTGGCGGCAGGACGATGTTTTGTATTCCTGATAAAAGAATGTGGATGGGCATAATAAACATGTGATGTGATCGTCCACACAACAATCCTAGGAAAGAAAGAAAAAAAACTAATTCCCAAAATTCTGACTTTATCGTATTGGATATTGACTCCGATAGGAGCAAATGCAAGGCTACACATATGAATGAAAACACAAGGTAACAATGCAGGAGTCAAAGCACAAACCGAGACTTTATGCGGAGTGAGACCACAGAGGGGGGGGGGGGATGAATGTTTAAAACGTAATTCCCTTACGGGACATGCCTGACAAACCAATGAAACGGAGCATCTAGAAGGCCAACTAGTAATTACCCGCCAGTTACTGTCATGCGGACTTCAAGATCCAGTATTACAAACATCTGAACGAGAAGATCGAAGATACATATCGCCACGCTAGCTGGATTGGATAGTTTATATAAGGTGGTTAAGGTTTCTAGATGTTGGTGGTCAAGTGGAATAGGAGTGTTGCTAGTTTGCATATGAAACTTCCGATCTGAACTCATCTTTTAAAGAAACGGAAGATGATACAACTTTTCCTTTTCATCCTTACAGGGTTTAGTTTCTTTTAGGAACAGATACATAAATATGAGCAGAGATACACTGATGCAGCAGCTATCAAGGAGTTAGGAAATCCTGTTAGAACCGAGTGACCTGTAAAGCTTAAACAGTGATTCAACGATAAGATAAACTAATGGAAGAAAACTAAAGAACGGGAACGAACGTTCCCGTCCCGTTCTGATCGGGAACGGGAACCGACCTAGAGATGTCGGTCCCCCCCAGTGAGCCTCGGCTATAAAAGGAAAAGGGGTGAAACCCCGTTGAGGTACCCGATCAACCATCAAGGCCATCACCGGGGTTTTGTGACCGGCTCAAACACACACACATACACAAAGGCAAGAGAACAAGAATGAGAAGACGAAGAGTGGCTCTAAAGATCAAGGTATGCATTTCATGTCCTTATGTGGTTCCATTTTGAGCTAAAGATCCTAGAACATCTAACAATGGCATCAAGAGCCAGGTTAGCATCAATTGGAACCCCAATTAGCTCTCTGAGAACACATATCATGCTTGACCTAAGTGTATTTGTTCATCTTTTGCAAGCTAATGCCTCTTTCATAATGTTTTTCGCCCAAATCATGAAGCCCGAAACCCTAATCCACTAAAGAAACCCCCCAAATCCCACTGCCGAAACCCTAACCCTAAGAAAATCCCCAAACCCTAAGAAACCCTAACCCTAAGAACTAAAGAGGAGGTCGGGGGCTTACCTTAAGGGCCGGCATGGTCACCACCGTCGCCATGGCCGCCGCCATGGCTGTCGCGAACGGCGAGCGCACGCCGGGACCTGGTCCCGAGCGGCCTCGCGGCCCACCGCACCGACCAGCGCCGACCCCTCGCGCGCCATGTGGCCGAGGTGGCCGGCCGCCAACCAGATCTGAAGTTCGCCGTCGCCACCGCTGCGGATCTACGCTCGCCGCCATCGCACGCTCTCGCTTCGCCGGTCGCGGGTGGAGACAAGAGAGAGAGAGGGAGAGAGCAAATGATCTAGGGTTTGGGGGCCGGGCGACTGAGCGCCGATTTTATACGGCGGGGGAAGAAGCGCTGGCCGTTGGATTTAATCCAATGGCTCACGAGCGCAGGCGCCGCAGCGGGCCGGCGGGAGGCCGGCGGGGACGGCACATTCCCGGCCTAGGTCCAGGTTTTTGGGCCTGGAGCCCGGGTGGATAGGCGGCGCCAATTGATGGGCTGGGCCGAAGTCGGCCTGGGCCGAAATTCAATTAATATTTTTCAAATAATAATAATAATAATAATAATAATAACAACAACAACAAAAGGGATTGGGCTGTACAGTAATGTAGCAGAACCGGCCAAATTCAACCGGTTTAAGTGCACTAACTATCATCTTAATGGTTAATCGAGTTACTGTGCACTTAAAACAGTGTAATCCGGACGTCTGTCGGTTTAAGTATCGAAAAACACTGGAAGTCTCGCACGAGGACGAGCACAGATGATTACAAGCAGACAAAAAATCTCAAAGTTAATTTACAAGCAGAACTTACAAACAAGTTTACGTAAAATATCAGAGTTCAAAATGCAGCGGAAATTAAAGAGAAGTTTAGTTTAGAAAAAAACAACGATAACTACGCTGACATGAGGACGTCACATCGAGCCCACCGATGTGAACCCTGGTTAGCTCCAACCAGCTGCAGCTACCTGAAAATATGGTAACAACAAACCCTTAGTATACTAATACTCAGAAAGGCTTACCCGACTATGGTATATACTTAGCCGACTCCTAGACATGACGGCTTTTGGCTCTGGGTTTGTTTTGCTGAAAAGCTACTAATGCTAGATCTTTACTTTCAATATTTTAGCTACATTTCGTTTGACAAGTAACAACTAGATTAGCCTGAACATCTAGAGCACACCTGGTTGATCACATTAAACCTCTATTAAAACCATTCAAACGTCTTCAACTCATTCTCATTTCATCCTTTACTACGATGTGACGAAGTGACCAAGGTTCTCTTAACCGAGAGAGACGGCGAATCGATCCGATTTAACCTTGCAAGGTGGACCTAACTCACACGACACGCGTAAACCCCGTTGGGTCACACACATCAACCGTTCCCCTCTTTACCCCGACGTCTGAATCACGCCTGCCAAAACCCGGGTGAAGGGTCCCTCACAGCGAACTCCCGGATAACCCGGAGGCGGCATACTATCCAACACCCGCCATCATTCCACTCCCAGAGTAGCGGGTCACGATTCAAAGTATCGGTGCAAATCAGGTAATTAGCTTACCGGTTTCGACTACCTTATACTTCCGGTATGTGGTTAGTACTGTTCAAACTTGGTCAGCACAGCCAACAACGGTACGGTTCTCAATTAACACAGGCGGAGGCTACTTTCCATTCCTTTCATATCCAGATCCAACTCATCTCCGCCCGGTCTCCATTTCTCTTTACTCATCAACACATTTCAAAGCCATAGCTAAGGAATCAAGATCCTAAAACTCGCGAGTGACAGTAATCACTCGACTTTTACCGAGATCCTACTTAGCAAAGCATTGCTAACGATACCTGTACACTAGTATGGACTCGCAGGTACCTAGGGAAAACATGCATACTAGGGTTTCATACAACTCCGAAAACTTAAATGCACAAATACTTAAATAAACATGGAATACTTAAATTAGGGTTATGCTCCGGGGCTTGTCTGAGAGTAACACTAAGCTAGTGTTAGTATTAACAAGGCCTTGGACCCTTCCGACTTTGAGTCGGGTCTTCGGTTGCTCCAGCGGACCCTTCACTCTTCAGGACGCGTCCACCCAATACCGTCTTGTGGTTCGGTTCCGTCAGCACGTGCTCCACGTCCACACGTGGTACATCTAGCGTACCTAAATGAGATGCACCAATGCAGAGGTTTGAATGCATGGAAGTGCAGTAGACGATACCGCAAAAAGGACAAGTAGGGCAGGTACAAAGCCACGCTTGGATGGGCACGAACATGATGCAATGCAATGCGATACGATTAAGAATAAAGATATGACTGGGCAATCATTTATCGAGCAAGCACCGCATACACACTCGAAAGTCAAACTGGGTTGGTGCTACAATACAAGAGTTCATTCAAGTATTTTAGCCTGAAGTGTTTCCTACTAAAAACCATTACTAGCTTGCTTAAAAAAGGCTAAGCAAGGATATAAAGCAACAAAGAACAATTAGGACAATTTATTTAACTAACAAGATACATGACTTGCCGCCTAAAACTGGTAACCAAAATTTACCAGCATGATGAGTTATTGACAAGGCATGCAACAATATTTTGCCAACATTTATTGACAATAGAAAACATCTAATTTAACCCTAGCAAGACAAACAGAACAAAAACATATTTACAAACATGCACATAACTTCTGGGCACCAAATTTTTACGGTGAACTAAGCATGCGAAGAGTAAACTACTGCATAAATTTCATAATTTTTTAACATCCAAAAATTGTAGATATTAAATACACAAGCTAAAATAAGCATTAACCATGATTAATCAATGCGTCATACAACCATTAAATAACAACAGGTTAAATATTTTTCCTAAGTTCTACATGTCAAAAACAAAACCAACCCAACTGGTTTTATATTTTTCTCATTTTTTGTACTATTTACTAGGCATTTTCAAAGCTTGCAACCACTTAAACTAACATTTAAACTAGAGTAAAAACTATTTAGAAACTGAAGACCAACCTGTAAGGAAAGTTGTAGATCTTAGGACAAGGAATCCAACAAGTTTTAGTTTGTATTTTTCTGATTTTTCTATGATTTACTACGATTTTCCAAGTTCATAGCAAGATTTTAAGAAAAACCTAACCAAACCTTACAAACCAGTCCCTGGTTTCTTGCATAAATGCCCCTGGAATCTTTTATTTCCTTTCAACCATACCCTTGGACGGCCTGTGAAACAAGGGAGGGCGACATGGGGGCGGCGCCACCGTTTCCCGGCGAGGGAGCTCGCCGGCGGCGAGGGCCCCGAGGGGGAATCGCAAGACGAGAGCGGTGCGAACCTGTAGGTGGGTTTGGAGCGCAAGGAGGTGCCCGGAGGTGGCCTGTCCGCGGCGGCCGGCGCCCGACGTCGGCGGAGGCGGCACTCCGGCAGCCGATTCGGGGCGGCCTCGGGCCTGGGAGCATCACCGGCGCGTGGGGGAGCCCGTGGGTGGGTCGGCTTGGTCAGGGAGAGGACGGAGGGTGGAGCTCCATGGCGAGCAGGGGGCGGTGGCGCTGATGGCGCGCGGCGGCGCCTTTGGCACGCGAGCAGGGGCTCGGCCCAGCTCTAGGAGGAGTGGAGCAGGTGCGGGGCGAAGCGAGGCGGCCTAGGGCGCGAGGAATCGCAGCGGGGTGGCGAGGGAAGGCCGGCGCAGGGGCGCTCCGCGGCGGGGCTGCTCGGGGCCGGCTCAGCTCGAGCTCGAGGTCGGAGAAGGAGATGAGAAAACGGACTTGGGCGCTGGACGGGATAAGCACGAGCTCGCGTGGACGTCGAGGTGCGATGGCCGACGCGTGGAGGGCTCGCCGGTTGGGCTGGAACGCAGCGACAGTGAGCGGGCGACGGCGTTTGGCGGCGTGTCGCCCGGCCGAGCGTCGTAGACGCATGGCAAGCGCGAGGCGCTGCCAGGGAGGGCGGTCTGGGAGAAAACAGGGGGCGCGAGGGTGGTTTGGCTCGTGGCGCGGCGTGTGGCCGTCCAGAGGACGGCGCCGGCGTGACGGCCCGACGCCGAGGCGGCGACGGAGTGAGGGAGGGAAAAACAGAGGAAGGAGAGATGGAGTGAGGGCAATCTCGTAAATAAACTGAAGTTCAAAATAAAATTCGTAAATTCAGTTTTTCTCCTTTTTCTTGGTCTCAAATGAAAAAATTTTGAATATGAAAGTTGTTCAAAATTTTGAGATCTTCAACTTTTGTTTCAGATACTTTTTCATTTGAACAATGGTTTGAAAGATAAAATTTGAAACTTGAGTGCATTTGAAAATATCCTATTCCAAGCAGAATTAAAGGTTTTCTTTAAATTTCGTGCTGAAACTTGAAATTTGGCCAAAATGAAAGTTGGAGAGGAGAAAAAGTTCTACAACATTGATGTTGGGCAAAAGTTGATTCAAGTTTTGGATTTGGGAGAAAACAGGGGTCAAGGCTAAGTCAATAACTGAAATTTAACTAACCCTACACGATTAACACTAATAACCATGCTTAAGTGATGATTAGCGACTAAGCACAGAATTAGCACCTAAATTAACACGGGTGTTACAAGTAATTGGCTGAAAATGCTTATGGGCCAAAAAAAATGCTGAAACTTAGGCTATGAATATTGTTTTATGTTTTATTGTTTTATGTTTTATCTTTAAAGCATTATGATAAATGTTATTTCATGTTTAATATTTTAAAGATGTTTTATTGTGTTTTAGCAAATAATGATACAAATAATAATTAGATTTGTTGTGTAATGAAATTTTCTTATGTTTATTTAAATTTTGTGATAATTACATTATGGCTATTACTTGAAGTTATTATTTTACGTGTCATAAGTAATGTTTTAATTAATTAAGGCCAAAATTAAGCAAATATTATGATAAATTAATGACTTATCTCCATTTATGATTAAGTAATTTTCTAATGTTTATGATTAAGCATTCTCATTATGTTTTAATGCTTCACTTTATTTCTAAAGCATTTTATTATGTTCATGTTTTGCCTTAGTACAATTTATATTACAATTGAAAATCATGAGATACTCCCCATTCAAATTGTGATTATTTTCAGTAAAATTTTAGATTCAGTTTTAAGTCTATTTGAAGCATTATTTGTAATGTTTATGGTCCAATTATGATGATGAATTGCTTTCATTATGAAATTAAGTTATCTGCCACGTACTTATGTGCCACTTGAATTGAGGCTTAATAATGAAGCATCTTATGATTCATAAGTATTATCAATTATGTGAGCATGCTTTACTCACAAGAATTGATATGCCCGTAAGTTAAGCATGAAGCTTAAGATCCATTTTTGGGAAAATAATCAAATAATGACATCTTTTAATGGCCCGTCCTCTAAGAAATTAAATAATGGGCCATATTTATTTGATGTCATTAATACTTTTGCTCACGTTTGAAAAATGTGCATCCCATAAATAAGACCATTAAGGAATCATTTATTATAAAGATTGGGTGCACAAGTTCTAATGATTAAGTGGCTTTAACTTATAATTGTCCTAGATTGGAATCAATCCAACGGGATATTTTTTATTCAAGATCAGAATTTCAATGGTTATTCGTGGTTGTATTCTAACCAAAGTAGTTTACAATCATGGATTATCATTATTTAATTTATTAATGAAGTATATTATTCTTAAGCTATGCATACTTAGTGAGTTCAATTTTGGACATAAATTTTAAAGCTGGCTTTTTAATGTTTTCTTAATTGAGCCACAAATAATGTTGATGAGAATACTAAAGTAATATATGAGGACAAATTGAGTTTATTTTAATAAAGATGTCCTCTAATAAATTCATATTTGCTTAAAAGAGTCTCGGGATATCATGATTAATTGACTTGTGGCTACATACTGACTAAAAGTTGTTTGTAGTCATATGTCATTCTCACTTCAAAGATTATGATTACTTTTGTGACTCATGACTATATACTGACCAAAGTTGTTTATGGTCATGTGTCACTAAAATTAATTGAGTTACTAAGTTGCGAGCTCTTAAGCAATTGTGGGCATAATCATAAACTAAGTTTTATCAGATTAAGCTAATACTGACTGATATGAATAATGAGAAATTATGTCAAGGCATATGGGTCATTTTCAAATAAAGTTTCCGCTGCAAAAGAAATAACACTCTGGTTAAGTGTGGCATACGTTCATCATTCTGGCCAAAGCCGATTGGTGAATGTGTGACTGCAAAATTTTGTTATTCCGGTTCATCTTCGGGCCAAAGCTGATTTTGAATCGGAGTAATGTAAGTAGTTTATATCTAAAACTAAGTGTGGATTGTGTTTATCATTCTGACCAAAGCTGATTGATAAATACTTGTCCACAATATTTTTGTTGGTCTTAATCCACTTCTGGCCAAAGCTGATTTGGATTATGATTCAACAAAAGAAGTTTTATGCACATGATATTAAGTGTGGCTTGTACTTATTCTTCTGGTCAAAACTGATGAATAAGTACTAGTTCACAAAATTCTGTAGTTCTTTTCCATTTCTGGCCAAAGCTGACTTGGACTGGTTCAATAGAAGAAATTTGTGCTGATGCTTGCTAAAATATTCTATAAAGCATCACATGCCTCTAAAGATCAAAACTAATGAGTGGCACTAAGAAATTAAATGAGAGTAACTATGCCTTATGGAAAGTACATCTGTTTATGGATGCAAAATCAAACTTATGAATTATCCCTATTGATGATAAAAATTAATTAAGTCATAAGTTTCTAATAAGGTTGTTTTAAATATCACTATCAAAAGCGAAGTGCTTTTACCTGCACCTCATTGGTTTTTAAGATCATAACTAAAATGGCACATACAAGTGTCATAAGAGGTGTAGTTTCCATTAGAAAAATTCAATACTAAGGATATTAATGAGAAATTAATGATTTTATTGATCATCAATACCTAATGGGAAAATATTAAGATAAGTCACTTATGGACAAATATAAGAATAAGGGGGAGCAATCATCAAGATAAGTTATATTAAAAGCACATTTGGCATTAATGGTGAGTTATTTTTCTCATTGTGTATCAATAAGGATAAGATAATGTGATATGCCTCTAGGCATAATTAAGATAAAAAAATGAGACTAAGGTAATAAGATGAGTCTCTAAGTAAGTAAAATACTAAGTTTTAAAGAATTGTATTTATGGAAAGAAAGATAATTTGTTTCTTTGGAATAAAATTATGTTTATTTCCAATGTATATATTCATATTGTTCTTATATGTTGGAATAGGGATTTTTACTTAGAACATATATTAATAAAAAGCTATGAAAGTTCTTCGAAATATGGTACTATTGCATAGTCCACATTTCGAGGGGGAGAGTTCCACTTTCATTAAGAAAGCATTTTTCACTTTTTTATGTCAGGTAAGAATTAAATATTGACAAAATATTAAGATAAGTTTATCATGTGTTAGTTTCTTATGTATTATTTAATTAACAATGTTATTCTTATCATGAGCTATATGTTAGCCTTAGAACTGAATATTATTTCAGTATCATATCTCACCACTAATGTTGCTAAGTTGAGAATTAGATGGGATTTCTAAAGCAAGGAAAAATAATATTAAAGAAAATAAGCTAAGCTCACTTATGAATACTTGCTTTAGCTTCTTGTGGTGCTTTTGAGCCAACATGAAGACCTTTGATCAATCCCACTTAAAATTAAAGGGATTTATTATGTCATAAAGATTGGATGGCACTCGTTACTCATCATTTGAAAAACTATTGACGTCTATAAGTGATACATAAGTACAATGAGAAATAAGTTATTTAATTAAGTTTTAAACAATAGGGATATTGTGTACATAAAATCCAAATTTCTTTTTATTTGGATACTAGGATTGTCTTGGTGATATCTCTTAAGTTTTGAACAATAATGTTCACCAAGATAAAGGTCCAGAAAATGGGTTGATTCCTATTAAGGGCAATAAGTTTGCTTATGTTGTGGCAGACGTAAGTATTATGTGTTTAATTAAGTTATAAAAGGCCCTAAGTATTCTTAAAAGGACCGGGATATCTGGGAAATAAGTCCAGGACTGGACCTCTGGAAAAATCAATTAAGAACACTTTGCCTTATTGGCATAAATGCAAAGGTGTTATGTTACATGCCCACAAGTAAAGAGTCCAATATTTTGGACAATCATGCTACAAGAAGTGTTGATATTAAGAAAAATTCCACATAAGTTATTATCAACACTCTTGTGGGAGAAGTCATATGTGGAAGGCTTCAACCAATACTTTCTATAAAGGCATCATTAAAGATGCAAGTTAAATTGTGGCATGTTTTGAATTATACACCGTCAAATATGAATTTGTGTCCCTGATCCATATCATTTTAAAGATAAGAAATTGCTTTAAGCAATTTATTCCAGAAATTATTAAATGAAAGAGTGCAATTTTGGATCGAGTAACATGTCGAGAGGTATTCCCAGACCTAAGACATTGTGAAAGATTGAATCCAGAATCAAATATGAATATTCAAGGCCTACATAAACTATGTTTAAGACTAAGTGGTGCTTAACAAATTAAGTATGTCATAAGTGTTGAGCATCAAATAAGTTCTAAGATTATGGTGCTCAATATGTAAGCATTAAGTGATGTGACATAAGTCCTAAAGATTGAGCATCATGTTTAGAGGCTTGCCTAATAAATTGCCGGTATAAGAAATAAAAGGCAGCCTATTACTAAGGGACAAGTTATGATTCTGGAAATATGTTGGTTTTCTTTCCTCTTTTAAAAGGTGCATGCACATAAGAATAAATATATGAGGATAAATGTATATGTTTTATATATATAAAAGGAAAACCAATTGCACTCAGGAACTATTATAACCCCATCTCCCCATAAGCCTAAGAGGAGTCACTTTGATTTTGAATGGGAACCATGGTCACTTAGTCCTGTGGTATTTAATTGACTGCAGTAATTGATTGATCTGGTGTACCATCTTTTGAAAAGTGAGTCCGTAAGTTTTCTATAAGCATAAGGAATAATTTTTGGAGCTCCTAAGTTAAAGAAGTTCATTTGATATGAGGTGGCGTACTATAGCAACTGGGTTCAATGGTATTTATGATTCACCATTGTAATCTTTTTGTCTTAGTGCGTCATTTTGTTGAAAAGTGGACTTATAAGTTTAAGCCTTACGATCAAGGGGGAGAATGTTAGAACCGAGTGATCTGTAAAGCTTAAACAGTGATTCATTAAATGATCTACAATAAACGATAAGATAAACTAATGGAAGAAAACTAAAGAATGGGAACAAACGTTCCCGTCCCGTTCTGATCGGGAACGGGAACCAACCTAGAGATGTCGGTCCCCCCCAGTGAGCCTCGGCTATAAAAGGAAAAGGGGTGAAACCCCGTTGAGGTACCCGATCAACCATCGAGGCCATCACCGGGGTTTTGTGACCGGCTCAAACACACACACACATACACAGAGGCAAGAGAACAAGAATGAGAAGAAGAAGAGTGGCTCTAAAGATCAAGGTATGCATTTCATGTCCTTATGTGGTTCCATTTTGAGCTAAAGATCCTAGAACATCTAACAAATCCTTCTCATGTACTGTGAAAAGGACATTAAAGAAATGCCAAACCGGCTACGTTGACCGCTAGTGGTGGCATCTCGATCCAAAAGGAACGTCAGCTATTGGGCAGGCTACGGATACGAATTAAAGAAAATAACTACTACACCTGATTACAAATGGAACATTCCTACCTGCAATTGTTTAGTAATTTGGAGTATATTATAAGCATGTAAAAAGCTAAACAATGCTATCGGGGAGGAATTTAGCCGCCATAAATTTGAATGCTACGGACTTGAATAATCTGACCATGATATATAGGATGGGGATGTCTTGTTATGATGGACTTCCACATAGTTAGTCTTAAACTAGTCATCGTACATGGCTACGACTATTCCAATGACGTGATAAAATGAGCTACTGTCTTGCAAACTCTAGTCTCTGACGAAGCACCGTACGATAATACTACATGTGGGTATTCTACTTCTTTGTTTTGTTTTTTTTGATGAAACAGAACATGTGGTATTTGAAGATGAATTATGCATGTGGTTGGGATGTTTGACTGGGCTTGTTCAGCAAAACGGCCAAAATTAATCCAGTAAACAATGAGTGAATGAAGGTTCCGTGCTAATTTCCGATTTCCGGAGGTTCGTGCAATCGTGCAGAAAATGACTGAAACGCTGGCAAGACTTGTGCGCTCTGTTTCTCTCTATCCAGGTCTGATTTAGCAATCTGCCTCTGCCGTTGTGCTAGTCCTGAATGATTGAGCTGCCTGCACATCAAGAAACAGTGCTAGTCCATTTCTGGCTTCTTCTTGGCCACTGATTTGTTGGGAGTGATCGGAGCGACCGAGCAACAGTGGCAGAATGAAAGGAAACCATTTGTGCATGTGGTCACGACCAATGCAATCTTGGACGGATGCAGCATCTATCCGTCCTGCAGATTAAGATTAGATCAGCAGCTCAAACACTGTGATTGCTTAAAGCACCGGCAGGGTGCCAAAGGGCCGGCCGGCGCGGAAGATCGCCGAAGCAAGAACAAGAAGAAAAGGATCACCGGCCGGCCGGCCGGATCCCCCCGAGAAGAAGGGCAGGCCTCCGAGGAAAAGGCGCCAAGAGCGATCGCATATCCCTCCTGCATATTCCCCGTCTGACGGGCATCCCAAGAGCACAACAACGTGTATATATATGTATATCTGAAGGCTCGATTCGACGCGTACTACCCGCGTGCGTGTATGTGGATGCAGCAGCCAATGGCGAAGGACGCCGGCGCTGGTGCTACCAGTGAGGTCGCCGGCGACGCCGAGCAGCAGCAGCAGGAGGAGGAGAAGCCGGTGGTGCTGATCACCGGGTGCGCCAAGGGCGGCATCGGGTACGAGTACTGCCTGGCCTTCTCGGCGCTGGGGTGCCGCGTGGTGGCCACCGACATCCCGGAGCGCGTGCCGGACCTGGGCGACCTCGCGGCCCTCAAGCTGCCGCTGGACGTGACCTCGGACGCGAGCGTGGAGGGCGCGGTGCGCCGCGTGGTTGCCGAGCACGGGCGCATCGACGTGCTGGTGAACAACGCCGGGGTCGGGTGCACGGGCCCGCTGGCGGAGCTGCGTCTGGAGTCGGTGCGGCGCGCCATGGACGTCAACTTCCTGGGGCAGGTCCGGACGGTGCGCGCCGTGGCGCCGCACATGGCGCGGCGCGGGTCCGGGCGCGTCGTGAACGTGGGCAGCGTGGTGGGCCGCGCCGCCACGCCCTGGGCGGCGCCCTACTGCGCGTCCAAGGCGGCGGTGCGCGCCGCCACGGACGCGCTGCGGCTGGAGCTCCGGCCCTTCGGGGTGCACGTCGTGGAGGTGGTGCCCGGCGCCGTGCGGTCGGGGCTGGGGCACGCCAACGCGGCGGCGCTGCCGGTGCGGGAGGAGTGGCGGCTGTACCGCGGGTTCGCGGCGGCGATCGAGGAGCGGGCGCGGGCGTCGCAGGGTGGGAGGGCGACGGAGGCCGGGGCGCTGGCGAGGCACGTGGCGCGGCGGGTGATGAGCGCGCGGCCGCCGCGGGAGATCGTGTACGGGCACATGACGCTGCTGTTCGCGGCGCTGGCGGCGGCGCCCGGGTGGGCGCGCGACGCCTTCTTCGCCAGGCGATTCGGCCTCCACAACACCACCAAGCCCATCGTCATACCAGGCTCCGACTAGCTTGCATTGCATTGCTTGGCCCGGCCCGGCCCATGTGGTGGGTTTTCTACTTATTTTTATTATAAGGCCCAAGAAAGAAAGAAATTAAATCAAATTGGGCTCCAGCGTTGTGCGCGGCCCACGAACGAAGTCTGTCTCTCTCACATTTATTTTTTCAGTTGTAGACAAGCCTTGAATTTGGGGCATTTGGTTGCGTGACACACACGATTATATCCTCGTGCATCAACAAGCTGCATATATATATATATATATATATATATATATATATATATATATATATATATATATATATATATATATATATATATGCAGATTGCGCCTGGCCGTTGCAGATGGCGACGTCTAACGACTCCATCATATCATGTACGTACAATAGTAGATGCACGGGACACGCACGCAGGTTAATTAATTAAATAAGTTTTGATAAATTAATCAGGACTAGCAACATTTAACTTGTGCTCTCTAATGCGTACATGCATACAATGCATGACGACATGTTTACCTACGATTCCCGGCCAATTCCCCGGCCTATCATTGGGCCACGTTAGCATGCGGCATCCCGACCGTCCATCCGGCAACGAACGGCCATGGCTGCGGGAGGAGCAACGGCCCCCGGACATCGGCCGTCGAAGGGTGGAGGGGTCGTGTGCAGCCAGCCGGCCGCCGCCCCAACGGCCTTGCGCGGCCGAGGCTCCCCCGCGACCGGCTCCTCACGGCGGCCGATGAGGGCAGTGAGACCAGCACACGCCGCCGCCTCCGCGCCAGGCCATGAAGGGAAGGGGGAGAGGCCGGCCGTCGTCCGCTGCGGGGCCAAGGGCCGCGCACCTGCGCTTGCCGCAAGCGCCGCCAGCAGTTGCAAGGGGGAAGGGTCGCGCGCCGCCACCGGCCGGCCCCTGGCCACCTGCTGCCGCGGGGGGAGGGGGAGGGGGAGGGGAGGGGCCGGCCTGCCACCACGTCACGGAGGGGAGGACGAGGACGCCGCGCTGCCCCCCACCTCTAGCCTCGGCCGCCGCCGGCCATGGAAGGGAGGGGGAGAGCAGGGCCAAGCGCCGCCCCGCAGCCACACGAGGCCAAGCGTCGCCGCCGCCGCAGCAGAACAGGGCCAAGCGAAGCAGCAGCATTGGCAGAACGGCAAGCACGGCCCCAGATTACCGATAGAGCGTGGTCGTGGCCAAAGAAAGGGTGCTTACCCTCGCCGCCTGCCTATACGGCTCCCTCTGCTCGTTCCACTGTCCAACGCATGCGAAGGAGGACTGGAGGAGCAGCAACGCCACAGGCAGGCAACGCCAGCCCTTCGCAGCTCCCCCCACGCCCTCACACTCTGCAGAGCACACCTGCCAGCAGCCTTGCCGACAGAGTGGCCATTGGAAGATGACCAGTAGCTGCTCGACGAAATGGCTCAAAGTCAAGCTACTCACTGGACCAACACTCGACACAGACATCCTCTGCCTAGGAATAAGGTGGCTACAACATCCTTAGCCATGTCTTACTCGCGTTCGATGAGACTGTAGCTGCAGCAAGTCGTCTTCTCTGTAGGTAATGTGTGGTTTGATGAAATTTTCTAAAGCTTTCTTCACCTTTTTTTGTGCGGTGTGCCTTATAAAGGATGAATCTCATTTTTTTGTGCTACTTCACCTTTTATTCTGTAGCTCAACAATATTACCTTACAGATACAGTGACAAATTTACAGAGCATTGCAGCATGAGCACAAACCAATAATTACGAACCAAACAAAGTTTGTTTAATACATAGCATGGAGGTGGGATCACAAAGCTGGTAAAAAGATATGTGCATGCAAACTTTACAGACACATCTCGGTAATTGCCAAACGGTGAAGTTTGTACCACAGGCATAATTTTTTTTTGATAAAGTAGAAGCATATTACAAGTTAAGCAAAAACAACTATTAGAGATATATAGCTGTAGGCTTTTATCAGCATTCATTGGCCTTCATTGTATACTGATTCTCTACCATGTATACATAAGCCCATTGGCTATATATATCAGTGACACCCCCCCTGATTGGGGTGTGTGGTGTTCCCCATATTCACTTCCCTACAACAACTTCAACAAGTATTTACTAAAGTGAAGTTCAGCTGCTATGGCATTATGGATTGTAGGAGTATCTTGTGCTATGTAAGCATTAGGATAAAATAGCATCTATACATTCTAACAAATAACAGTGTAGTAGCAGCCAATTTGGCTATCATCAAACTAGGATGTACACCTAAATGAACTTGAAAAGAGAAAATTTGAGGAGGTAGAAGAACTTCTGTATAGCTTCAGAAATATAACTCTCAACATATTGCTCTGTTTTCCTGATGGAGCTCCAGCTTTAATTGCACTAATCATGAGAAACATCAGAAGGATGGCTCTCCCAGCAGATGTTACAAATGCCATTTAAGATGCAGCTACAAGTAGCAATTAACGTGTAGTATGCACTTGTGCTATCCTATTTATTATGCCACTCAAGCACATGCTTAGCTGCCTTAACAACTTTGGTTTCAGGAGCCATCCCTGAACCCTTATACAAGAACCAATCAAAAAGAGTCCATAGTGCAAATTATAATTTTTTTTAGGAAAAATGAATTTATCAGAAATATCACACTCTCATGCAACAGTATTGTACAAAAGATTAGTGCTCAGAATACAATGATACTTGAACTAAACTAAATCTTACTGAGTTGCATTGACTATTTTGCTTTGTTGAATAAATTGGGCACCGAGGAAGTTCTAGATTGCAGTACCAAATTTTTTTGGGATAATATAGCTTAATAAAACAACTCTAAGTCCAAGCTATGCTCATCTTTTCACTAATTTCTCTATAGTAATATCCAAGTTTAAAAAGTGGCTTGGGCATGATCTTTTATAATGGTTGCAATCAGCTAGATAAATGGCAGGAAACAATTTTGTCAGTACATAGACAAACATGTACACTACTCATCTATGGACAATTTGTTTATGACTGTTATGCATACTCCAAACAGTGTGGTCACTCAGACATTTTTGGAGAAACATTACAAATAGAAAATGACATATGGGTTAAAACTTTAGACACGTATTCAATATGTATATACCTCCACAAATGATACTGTATGTTCATCAGGATTCAGTAACATAATTTAAAATTTGCCATTTCATAGACTTTGGAGCAATTCAAAACTTCAATAACTTGAGTGCCCCCTTTTATAGCTGTGATATATTCCTTTAGGCCCTTTTAGAAAAAAAAATTATTTCTTAGCAGCTGACCACTTAAGCATATTAGAAAGTAATTTTATCAAAGTGTAAAAGTTTCCTATTAGTCCTACCGAAGTGTTTGATCCCTTGTTTTTACATTACCTTGACATTACTATTCTGATCTTTTACAAAGAAAACACTGATCAATTATCATTATGGAGTGAAGGGCAAACTGGCCAAATTAAGCTGGCGCGGCAATGCCAAACACCAATCTTTTGGCCCCTATGTAAAGTCAGGATCTTTATAAAACCATGTTACATCTAGAATTCTGGTGGTTCAATGCAAGTATGGTGCTCGCTCATCGGTACATTTGTTTCTTACAAATTCAAAACCACAAGAACACAGTTCGGTCATCACAGTGAAATTTTGCATACATTTTCATCGATCTAGCTACCACAGCTACATATTCTGTGCATGCATTCGCTATTCTCAGTATCTAAAATATATACAAACATGCGCCAAAACCAAAAGTAGGCAATGGTTTCAGCGCGGCAATGCTGCGTGTTGTTTCTAGTTATTTCGAGCCGGCGTGCCTATTGTAGGCAGACCGTACCATTATTGTGCACCTCACACACACCTCTAGATAGATGATACAGATATAATAATGTATACGCGCTCTCAAGAACCATGAGAGTATGTGGTGATATATGTCTATATACGATCGAGGCGCATATATATATATATATATATAGTCTTTTTTTATCATAGATCTGGATATTGCGTATGTTTAGGTGTATAGTAAAAATTATGACGGGCATGGTCGATGGACAGCGCCACTGATTCAATTTTTTGGCTTTCTTTTTCTCCCCTGTTGCGATGGCATGCTGCCAGTCATGGCATCTTGCATTTTGGACCGGAGGGTATAGTCACCGGTATAATCTAGGTACTGGATAGATTTAGCAGAATTCGGTATTCCAATCCAATCCTAGCCGTTGTTGGATGGTCCGGCAGATTTCTGTACTCCAAACAATCCAATCCTACCCGTTGGAGCGAATCCAATCCAACAGTCAGTGTGGTGGACTTAGGGGTGGGCATTCGGTTCTTCGGTTCGGTTCGGTTCGGTTCCTCGGTTTTCGAAGAAATTCGGTTCCTAGAAAATAGGAACCGATCGGTTCCAAGAAATTTCAGGAACCGAGTATTTCGGTTCTCGGTTCTTTCGGTTCGGTTTCAGTTCTAACCGAACTAACCGAATTTTTTTACCGAAAGCTAAGATAACAAGAAAAATATACATGTTCTATAGCAAATTTAGACAATACTTCCTCTACTTTAGAGAATAATAATTGAGAAGAGAACAATAACAATATAGTAAGAGAAATACATGGCAATTGAAGTATGATACATCACATGTAAACTAAATATACTCTTACAAAATGCAAAGTTTATGTAATTCGGTTCTTTCGGTTAATTCGGTTACCCGAGGGTAGGAACCGAATTTTTTTCGGTTATTTCGGTTCTTCAATAACTGGAACCGAACAAGGAACCGAATTTTTCGATTCCGGTTATTTCGGTTTCGGTTCCGATTCTTTCGGTTCGGTTCTTCGGTTTCGGTTAAATTTGCCCACCCCTAGGTGGACTGGTGCCTAACCAAAACCAAACGATTCAACGGGCGATGCGCCAAGGCGTGTGGGACCCAGGAACTGAATCGGCGCCCACCACGTGGCCCACCGCGACACGCCTCGTCATTTGCGTAAGCAGCACAACCGATTATTCGCCTCCTTCGGCTGGCTGGCTGGCGGCTAGACTAGACTAGACTGATTTAGCGTGAGAGGAAAATATTATTGCCAGCCGAATAAGACAATTACCTGTAAGCAAGCAAGTGTTTAATTAATCGTTTTTTTCCTTTTTCTACTCCCATATATATAGTACATATATAAATATATACTGTACAACTAGTAATATAATTTTAGTAGTATATAAACAACTCCAGGATGAGTTGAGTTTCGGGGTGTTCATCATCAACTTGAAACGAATCAAACCCAACCAAAGTTGTCGATTAGACGCCGCCGCGCTGCAGCAGCCAGCAGGCAGGAGCAAGCGCGGAAAAGCAAGGCGCAAGGGAGCCGAGCCGCCACAACCACAGCGGAGAAGACGCGGCCGCCGCCACCCGCCAGGTTGGTTTGGTTTCGATTCCTCCCTCCCCTCAACTCCCCCATCCTCCAAGCACTCCCTCCCTCCTCGATTCTCCTCGCGTCAGATTCTCCCTTCCTTCCCATAGTTCAATCTCCGTCCGCCGCCCCCCCCCCTTTCTCTGCCTGCCTCACTGATTTTTTTCTGGATGCTTAATGCCACGCTCTCGGCTCTACTAGGTGCGAAGGGCTTCTCCCCGGGATCGCCGCGGCGGTTGCTATCCTATATTGCTGCAACGGACCCGCGCCCTTCTTCTTCTTGGAGGTACCAACTCCTCATTCTTCTTTTTGTTTCAGTTCTGCTTGTCTCGCCCAACCCATCCTAGTTACGCACCAGCCCCTTCCGCCGCGATTGATTCTGTTCGCGCATTTGCTCGCCGCCGGTTGCCCCCGCCGACCCCTGCAACCCTCCCCCTCTTCGTCCACGCTACTTCACTTCCTCGGAGGTAGCCGGCGATTGCTCTATATTTTTATCACGAGCGGTATGGTTTTTTTTTTCTTGTTTTTCGAAAAAAAAAGTGTTGCTGCAAGCCTGCAACCAATGATTCTGCTCTCCGCATCGCGTCCTTGCCTGCTCGCTGCCGCTCATGCTCGCACGCAACATTGTTCGGATTCTCGATCCGATCCGATCCAATCCAATCTACCTCTTCACTAAAGTAATCGTCTTTGCCCTCCATACATCCGGTTAATGACGTTGACGTTTCTCTCACATCGTATCATCGTGCATCCTTCACGCTACCACGAATCTACATACAACACCAGAAGCTGACCTCGTTACCTTGGACTTCACACACAGGCCAAAACTGGCTTCAACTTCAAATCGTAGCTTCTGAACTTGCGCTATAGTTTTTTTCCCCCACAGAAACATATGGGCAATTGCCACTGCTACTGTTCGGCAGAGTATTATATATATACTATTCTAAAGTCAGTGCTCTTTTGGACGGTGATGTGTTGCTACATTTGAAAATTATATAAACGCTGTCTTTGCTGCCAATCTCTTCCTGCAGGAAGGCTACCAAGCAAGATGCTTCTCTTCAGATGACATAAACCGTGCCAGCGCGTCACCCTGAGAGATGAAAATCAGCGCGCTTCTGACCTCTGCTGGCATTAACATCGGCCTCTGCGTGCTCTTCCTGTCGCTCTACTCTGTTCTCAGGAAGCAGCCGGCCAATGTCAGGGTCTACTTTGGCCGCAGGATCGCCGAGGAGAACGAACGGCTCCGGGGGGCTTTTATATTGGAGAGATTTGTCCCGTCGACCGGCTGGATAGTGAAAGCCCTGCAGTGTACAGAGGAAGAGATCTTGGCCGCTGCTGGGTTGGATGCTGTTGTTTTCAATAGAATTCTTGTATTCAGGTATGGCGTGCAAAACTTCCGTTTCACCTCCTCCTTGTTTCCTTTGTCCTCAAAAAAATTATGTGCTTCTGCATGTGTTTAATAACCTCAGCAACTAAATTGGCAGCATACGCATCTTCTCCCTCGCTGCCCTTCTGTGTGTCTTCGGAATTCTTCCTCTAAACTATTTTGGAAAGGATATAAAGCATGTTCGAATTCCTTCGGAGTCACTGGATATATTTACAATTGGGAATGTGGAAGTGAAATCAAGATGGTAAGCCGAACAAATTCTTTTCAATTTTATTAATTATCAACTGATGTCACCAGTAGCAGAAATGCTGTGTTCTGTATTAATAACTGGCATTTTAAAAGTGTTTTATGCCTTTGCCAATATTCTGCGTTGATTAATCCGCCATGCTTCACTTCTTTAGGAATTCAAGGAATGAGCATTGTGCAATACTAGAACATAATATGAGAAATACAACAAAACATAGTGCATGACTCGACTGATGTTAACTTTATATTCCGGTTTCCTTGCAGGCTCTGGGTCCATTGTGTAGCCCTGTACATAGTTTCTGGAGTAGCTTGCATTCTTCTGTACATTGTAAGTTCATTTGACAATTGAATGGCTGGGATGCTCTATCTCCCTGTAGCTGGGACGCTTTTTTGATGATTCATTTTCATTTCCTAATTCAGGAGTACAAGCACATTGCCAGGTTGAGGCTCCTTCACCTTACAAGGGCAACACCAAATCCAAGCCACTTTACCGTCCTTGTTCGTGGAATACCAAAGACAGCTAAAGAATCATGCAGTGATGTTGTTGACAATTTCTTCACAAAGTATCACTCATCTAGTTATCTATTCCATCAAGTTGTTTACAAAGTTGGGAAAGTTCAGAAGATAATGGTACTTAGTACTCAAATACATTTCTCTTTTCCTAATGAAGAGCATTTACTATTCTGAGTGAAGTATCACACTGTGCGTCTATTCATTAGATTTCCTCACATGTGGATAATCATTATGGCAGATAATGTAAAATTCTATTTATAGTATTGCCATATTCCTTGTTATCTCTTATCTATATATTTTGAAACGAATCTTTAAAAAAATGTCCAAATCCTTTGGTTGATTTTTCTTTTCCTTTGTGAATACTTGTGTTTCACTTAATCTTTAATCTTTATAGTGTCCAAATGCTTTTTGTGTCTAACTTTAATCTTTAACTCTTGACAGACAGGCGCAAAGAAAGCATATACGAAGTTCAAACATTTCACAGACGAAACTGTTGATCAGGGATGCAGAACAATTACCTACCGCTGTTGTCTCTGTGGAACCTCTTCAAATTCTTTCAAGTTGTTGAACACTGAATGCGAGCAGAACAAGGGGAAAACTGGCAATGAATCCAGATCGAAATTAGATGATGAGGTTAAGCTTGCATGCATTCTATCTTTTGCTTAATCTATCAGTAATTTTGAATAAATTGGTAATTACTATGTGGAATTGTATGCAGGAATGCACAGCTGCTTTTGTATTTTTCAAAACTCGGTATGCTGCACTTGTTGCCTCAGAAATACTTCAAACATCTAACCCTATGAAATGGGTTGCTAATCTAGCTCCAGAACCAGAGGATGTGTATTGGTCCAATCTTTGGCTACCCTATAAGCAGCTTTGGATTCGTCGTATAGCTACACTCATAGGCTCTATTGTTTTTATGTTCTTATTTCTGATACCGGTGACATTTATACAAGGATTATCTCAGCTAGAGCAGCTGCAGCAGAGGCTCCCTTTCCTAAGAGGAATATTGAAGAAGTGAGCATTGATAGTATAAAGGTCATCTCGATAGAGTTTGGCGTATAATGTGATATCATGCTGCTAGATGCTACTCATTTACCCATCTCCACACTGCATGTTTTGACTGTTACCTATGTGCAGGAAATACATGACTCAGCTAGTGACTGGGTACCTTCCCAGTGTCGTACTGCAAATTTTTCTGTACACTGTTGCACCAATTATGATGCTATTTTCTACATTGGAGGGCCCTACATCTCACAGCGAAAGGAAGAGGAGTGCTTGCTGTAAAGTGTTGTACTTCACGGTTTGGAACTTATTCTTTGTTAATGTATTATCTGGTACTGTCCTAAGTCAACTGAATGTGTTATCAAGCCCAAAGGATATTCCTATCCAGCTTGCTAGAGCTGTACCTGGACAGGTAAATCATTTTCTTTTGCTTGTGATTTAAAAAGAACAAGATTTTGATTAAGATAAATAAATTTCTTGCATGTGGAAAGATACTGTATTTAGTTTTCATCTAACATTTGTTTTGCTTTCTGTAAATATAATTTTATTTCCAGGCTACCTTCTTCATCACCTATGTTCTGACCTCAGGATGGGCTAGTTTGTCATCTGAACTTATGCAGCTCTTTGGTCTTATTTGGAACTTTATAAGGAAATACGTTCTGAGAATGAGAGAAGACACAGAATTCGTGCCCTCATTTCCCTACCACACAGAAGTACCAAAAGTTCTGTTGTTTGGGCTGTTGGGATTCACATGCTCTGTGCTGGCTCCTCTGATCTTACCTTTTCTGCTGGTGTACTTTTTCCTTGGTTATGTTGTATACCGCAATCAGGTGAGAAGCTTGAGAATGTATTTTTCTTATTTACCTCAAATTTGTCCAGACCATTCTGATGTACTATTTGTGTTCTTTTCAGTTGCTTAATGTGTATCGAACAAGGTACGACACAGGCGGTTTGTATTGGCCAATCGCACACAACAGTCATATTCTCTCTTGTGCTCACCCAGGTCATTTGCCTTGGTGTATTTGGCCTTAAAGAATCACCGGTAGCTGCAGGCTTCACCATACCCCTTATCATCCTTACTCTTTTATTTAACCAGTACTGCAGAAACCGGCTTCTTCCATTATTCAGGACTTTTCCTGCACAGGTAATATTAATGATCCTTAATAGCATATGGAGATGTATTTGGGTTGACTAGAGCATAGAAAATAATTGAGGGCTAGAGTTTGTTTACGGTGAGTTGCTCTCGTGATATTCACTGCTGCATTGCGATTGTGCAGGATCTAATTGACATGGACAGGGAGGATGAACAGTTAGGAAGAACAGATGAAATTCACCACCGACTACATTCTGCTTACTGCCAGTTCCCTGACACTGAAGATGTACCCCTCGAGAAAATTAAAATTATTGGTGTGGATGAGGAGCAAGGTTCTAGCTCGGGCGAGTCCACTGGCAAAGAAACCCGTGAGGATCCCAAAAGGGACCTGTCCCACCCAACATTAAAAGGACTCCCGGTTAGCCGTCTCCGGCATGCTGTGAAGTCGATTACTTTCCTCATCAGATTGCAGAAAAGAGGATTGTCAGAATAGAAAATTAGATAATTAGTTAGCTGCTAACTCCTTCGCCTGTCCATTCATGTAATTGTGCATAGCACAGAGACATACATAGTACAGCATTCCCTAAGAAAAAAAGGGATAACATAGAAATATATGAGAGCATCGTTACGGGTGCTGAGCAATTTTGGTGGTTTTAGTTGCTTCATGTTGTGGTGCTGCATGTTTTTTGTTATGTAGCATGTTGTGGTGCTGCATGCTAGTTGTTAGCTGGTAGATTCAGCTTTTCAAACCTGAGCCTTGCACATTGATGTAATGCCCAATGGTTTTCTTGTACTGAGATTCGTGTTGCCAAAATGATACAGAAATAGTAATGTTCCTCCTCCCTCCATTGGCTTCTTTGATTGTGCCTGTGCTAACTTTAGCAACTCTGTTAGCAATCCAGGTTTCCATGCACCTATTGTTTTGTGGTTGAGGACTATACTAATTGGCCTTTTGAGCTGGCTTAGCTGTAAACATGTTGGATTGAAACGGTTACCGAATCCATGGCTGTCAACAAGCATGTGCCATCATTTACAATTGAGCTGGTATCTGCATATTCGCAGCTGTTAGGAATTATATTCCTGTACCGAACTTCGCAGCCATCCCCCAAGGGCGCGTTGTATCATGATCTGGGTACGATGATAAGTGAGCAAGGGTCGGGTCGTCACCTGAATGGCGCGCTACATCTACGCCCGGGTGTAGTGAAAAATGAGTAAGGGTCTTCGCACTTCCCTCGACGGGTGCGAAGGGTAAGGAAGCTAGCCGAACCAACTAGGATTCGTATAGGTAGCTGGAACGTAGGGTCCATAACGGGTAAGTTGCGAGAGCTAGTTGATGTAGCAATTAGGAGGCGTGTAAATATTCTAAGCGTTCAGGAGACTAAATGGAAGGGCCAGAAGGCGAAGGAGATTGATGATACTGGCTTCAAGCTTTGGTACACGGGAGCAACTCCGGGTAGGAATGGTGTAGGCATCTTGATTGATAGGAGCCTTACGGATGGAGTCGTAGAGGTTAGAAGGCAAGGCGACCGGATTATCCTAATCCGGTTGGTAGTTGGAGATTCGGTTTTGAATGTGATCAGTGCCTATGCCCCTCAGGTAGGCCTTAGTGAGAGCACCAAGATGCAGTTCTGGGAAGATCTAGATAGCATGGTTAGTACCGTGCCTACCAGCGAGAAACTCTTCATAGGAGGAGATCTCAACGGCCATGTGGGTGCGACTAATGTAGGGTTCGAGCGAGTGCACGGGGGTTTTGGGTATGGTAGCAGGAGTCAAGAGGGGGAGGATGTGTTGAACTTTGCGTTAGCCTACGACTTGTTGATAGCGAATACCGTGTTTAAGAAGAGGGAATCCCATCTTGTGACGTTTCGTAGTGGACAACACTCGAGCTAGATCGACTTTATCCTTACTAGGAGGGAGGATAGACGTGATTGCTTAGATTGTAAGGTGATACCTGGGGAGTGTGTTGTCCCTCAACACAAGCTTGTGGTGGCGGACTTTCGTCTTCGGGTACGTGTCCACCGGGACAAATGTGCCAAGATTGCAAGAACAAAGTGGTGGAAGCTTAGAGGGGAAGCGGCACAAGCGTTTAAGGAAAGGATGCTAGGTGAGGGGCCTTGGGAAGAAGGAGAAGACGCAGATGACATGTGGCTAAAGATGGCAACATGTGTTCGGAAGGTGGCCTCAGAGGTGTTTGGCGTGAGTAGGGGAGGCAAACAGGAGGGGAAAGACACCTGGTGGTGGAACGACGAGGTGCAAAGGGCTATTAAGGAGAAGAAGGAGTGTTTCAAGCGGCTCCATCTTGACAAGAGTGCAGCCAACATCGAGAGCTATAATTTAGCGAAGAGGGTTACAAAGCGAGCTGTGAGTGTAGCAAAGGGTAAGGCGTATGATGACCTGTATCAGCGGCTAGGCACGAAAGAAGGGGAGAAGGACATTTATAGGATGGCTAGGATCCGCGAGCGGAAGACAAGGGACATCAACCAAATCAAATGCATTAAGGATGGGACAGATCGACTGCTAGTGAAGGATGAGGAGATCATGGATAGATGGAGAGAGTACTTCGACAAGTTGTTTAATGGGGAGAGTGAGAGCCATACCCTTGACTTAGATGACTCTTTTGACGATACAAACAGACGTTTTGTGAGGAGAATTCAGGAGGTAGAGATCGGGGAGGCTTTGAAGAGAATGAAGAGAGGTAAAGCGATGGGCCCTGATGGTATTCCCATTGAGGTGTGGAGATGCCTAGGAGATAGAGCAATAGTATGGTTAACTAAGCTTTTTAATCTCATTTTTCGGTCAAACAAGATGCCGGAAGAATGGAGGAGAAGTATACTAGTACCTATCTTCAAAAACAAGGGCGATGTTCAAAGTTGTACTAACTACCGTGGGATTAAGCTGATGAGCCATACGATGGAGCTTTGGGAGAGGGTTATCGAGCATCGCCTAAGAAGAGTAACAAGTGTGACCCAAAACCAATTTGGGTTCATGCCTGGAAGGTCAATCATGGAGGCGATTTTCTTAATACGACAATTGATGGAGAGATATAGGGAGCAGAAGAAGGACTTGCACATGGTCTTTACTGACCTTGAGAAGGCATATGACAAAGTACCGAGAAATGTCATGTGGTGGGCTTTGGAGAAGCACAAAGTCCCAACTAAGTACATTACCCTCATTAAGGATATGTACAAGGATGCGACAACGTTTGTCCGGACATGTGATAGCAACACCACTGACTTTCCTATTAACATAGGCCTACACCAGGGATCAGCATTGAGCCCTTATTTATTTGCTTTAGTGATGGATGATGTCACAAGGGATATACAAGGTGAGATCCCTTGGTATATGCTCTTTGCTGATGATGTGGTACTAGTTGACGAGAGTAGGGCAGGGGTTAATAGGAAGTTAGAGCTGTGGAGACGCACGTTAGAGTCAAAAGGGTTCAGACTTAGTAGGACCAAGACCGAGTACATGATGTGCGATTTCAGCGCGACTAGGCATGAGGGGGGAGACGTTAGTCTAGATGGGCAAGTGGTGGCCCAGAAGGATACTTTTTGGTATTTATGATCGGTGCTACAAAAGGATGGCGACATTGATGAAGATGTTAGGCATAGAATTTCAGCTGGCTGGTTGAAATGGCGGCAAGCTTCTGGCATCCTTTGTGACAAGAGGGTGCCACAAAAGCTAAAAGGCAAATTCTATAGGACAGCAATTCGTCCGGCGATGTTATACGGTGCTGAATGTTGGCCTACAAAAGGCGACATGTGCAGCAACTGAGTGTAGCAGAGATGCGGATGTTGCGGTGGTTTTGCGGGCACACAAGGAGGGATAGAGTCCGGAACGAAGTTATTCGGGATAGGGTCGGGGTGGCACCAATTGAGGAGAAATTTATTCAGCATCGGCTGAGATG
This sequence comes from Panicum virgatum, assembly GCF_016808335.1. Taxonomy (NCBI): domain Eukaryota; kingdom Viridiplantae; phylum Streptophyta; class Magnoliopsida; order Poales; family Poaceae; genus Panicum; species Panicum virgatum. The sequence continues at coordinate 63,539,736 of NC_053138.1, read as the reverse complement.
GTTTGGACATATCCAACGAAGGCCTCCTGAGGCGCCGGTGCGTAATGGGGTTCTTGAGCGGGTCGATAATGTAAAGAGGGGTAGAGGTAGACCTAAACTGACGTGGGATGAGTTGGTTAAGAGAGATCTTAAGGATTGGAATATCTCTAAAGAGATAGCTTTGGATAGGAGTGCTTGGAGACTAGCTATCAATGTGCCTGAACCTTGAACTTATTTCTTTCGGGTTTCATCTCTAGCCTACCCCAATTTGCTTGGGAAAAAAGACTATGTTGTTGTACCGAACTTCGCAGCCACATCAGTCATCAAGATCTCTCAGGGGATCATCTTTTGTATTGTCCTTCAAAGAGATGTAGGGCTCACCGATTTCAGTGAATATTTGCTTTGTCTCTGTTGGTGTTACTGTCTTCTTTATGACAGTAACTGTAATCTTTTTCACCGTTCCTGGCTTGAAAGGAAATAATCTTCCTGCTGCTGCCAGTGCATAGGACAAGGGTCTGCCATCCTGGTTGTGCCTGCTTGTCTTCCTGCTGCTGCTGGGGAACCTCTTGGTGGTAGTGACCCAACTCAGTGCCAGAAATTAAGATGGCAACATGATGAATACTTATATTTGATTTTTTTTTGAGCAAACCATACTTTAATTAGCTAGACAAAAGGGAGTTACAAATACTGTCTGGCGGAGACAGCAGCCAAACAAACATTCCTACCAAGGGCTTTATAAAGGGAGCTCACGAGCTTCTCCATGAACCTTGAAAAGCTTCTCTCCTTGTCCTGATCTCCCGTATGAGCATCCACGCAGGTATGTATGGCCCGCATATTTCGTATTGTGTCTTTTTCTGTTGCAAGCAGGGAGGCAGGAAGGAGCTGACGACGACGAACAAGCACCGCCGTTGACGCTCCGCCGTCGTGTCGTGTGCAACCAAAAATAGCCTCTCCATTTGCATGCATGCTGTTGGTCTCCAAGAATAGCATCGCCCGCTCGCTACAAGTACCAACACACATGCATCGTTCGCATCCACCAACGACGACGAGACATTATTGATACATCATCACCACATCATGCGCCTCCACGCCACGATGACGATCGCCGCCGTGCTGTGCCTGCTCCTCTTCTCCGGCCGCCTCGCCGCGGCGAGCAAGTCCTTCGGTGGCGGCGGCTACGGGGGAGAGACGACGACCGGCGGCGGAGAGAGCGCGGCGGCGGCGGCGGAACCGGCGACGCCGCAGAAGGCTTACGTCAACGCCCCGGAGGAGCCGTCGCCGTCGTCGTCATCCGAGTCGGGCGGCGGCGGGCTGGACCCCGCCGGCGAGCCGGAGAACGGGATGAACCAGAAGGCGATCGACGACATCCTCAAGGAGCACAACCTGTTCCGGGCCAAGGAGCACGTGCCGCCGCTGGCGTGGAACGAGACGCTGGCCAAGTTCTCGCAGCAGTACGCGGAGACGCTCAAGGGCCCCTGCAAGCCCGTGCACTCGACGTCGCCCTACGGCGAGAACCTCATGTTCGGCACCGGCGGCATCACTTGGAAGACCACCGTCGACGAGTGGAGCAACGAGAAGAAGAGCTACCACTACGGCTCCAACACCTGCGACCCCGGCAAGATGTGCGGCCACTACACCGCCGTCGTCTGGAAGAGCACCACCACCGTCGGATGCGGCCGCGTCAAGTGCAACAACGGCGACACCATGATCATGTGCAGCTACTGGCCGCCGGGCAACTACGATGGCGTCAAGCCATACTGATCCATCCATCCAATTTCTTCTGACGACTTGGATCGATCCAACCACCACCATCGTCATCATCATACTGATCGATCGATCGATCGATCACCTCCTACGATAAACATTATTATTCTTAATTATCGATCAATTTGACCGACCACCTGAATATAGTAGTATATGATATTCTGATTGGTCGACGATGTAAAACATTATTAATTTCGAATTATTTCATTAATTATATGAATGCAATCTCTTGCCTGTTCAATACTCCTTCCGTTTCAAGTTATGAGTCGTTTTGGTAATAATTCCTAGTTCTATAATTTTTACCATTCATGCACCTAAATATATATACACCATGCTTGGATACATAGTAAAAATTCTAGAAATGTCAAAACGTTCCCTAGTTTGGAATGGAAAAAGTACATTTGAATGGCTTTTATTTTTTAGTGGCTTTTATTCACTCTGTTCGATGTACTGTGGCTAGTGGCTGGTGCTGATTTGCTGTGAGAGAAAAGTATCGGTGGCTGTCTGGTGACTGGTGCTGATTTTATGTGAGAAAAAAATACTATTCGCTTTGGTTGCGGAGTGATTGTTTTCACTGCCTCACTGACTACTCTGGATGTTTGAATGTTTTTATTTGCGGCTCGTGGGTCGTGGCGACTGGCGAGAGAGAGAGAATTATGGGCAGCTGCAGCTAGGGCCCTGTTTGGTTTGGGGGTATAAAAAAATTCGCAAAAATTTTATGAATTTTTTACCACTAATTTAGAGTATTAAATAAAGTCTAATTACAAAACCACCTGTAGGACTCCTGGTAAATTCGCGAGACCAATTTAATGAAGCATTTGATCGCACGATTAGATGATGGTCACTATAGCATTACTGTAGCAAATCATAAATTAATTACCATTATTAGATTGGTCGCGAAAAGTTGCACTCATCTCTGAAATTTTTTTACAAATAAACTATATTTAGTACTCCATGCATATAAGATTTCCTTTTCTGAAAAAGTTTACTGCAGAAACCAGCGGCGGATCCAGCAGGGGGGCTAGGGGGCTCCAGCCCCCATAAGCTCCCCTAATTACATGTAAAATACTGTAGCAAAAACATCAAATCACCATTAAATTTTCACACAAATCAACATCTCTATTGTTTCAGCCCCTTGCCTCTCATCCTGCATCCGCCACGGGCAGAAACCAAACATTGCTTAGCTACCGTACAGAGGGGGGCGAGGCAGTCAGCAGCAGCTCTGTCCTCCGTTTCATTGCACCAGAGGATCCATTCAATCAATCGCTTCCATCACTTTAGTTGCAGCTCGCGCTCTCTCTCTCTCTCGTGCTTCCTGTTCCTGTTCGAGCTGGCTCGCCCTGCCCCCCTCCTTATCCTCCTCCTCCTCCTCGGCAGCCGATCATTTGCTTGATTTGCCTTTTTGATCGATCCGAATCCGATCGACGAGACCACGATCTTCAATATATTCCATCGAGTGAGTAATGATGGGCCGCAGCCGCCGTCTCTGTCGTCTCTTCTTCCTCTGGCTGGCGGTGGCGCTTCTCCTGATCATCAGCAGCACCGCGCATGGCCATTCTGAAGCAGCGGCAGCCGTCAGCCAGGTAGGCAGTACCTCCACTAGCTCGTACATACGTGTGCTCGCTCCATAGTTGATGGGTAATCAGCTGCGAGATATGATCATGGCAGCAGGGCGGCACGGGTGGCGTCGGGAGCAACGACAGCATGATGAGGAGGACCACGGTCGGGTCGCGGCCGCCGAGCTGCGCGGGGAGGTGCTGGTGGTGCGGGGGCCGCCGCTGCGTCGCCGTGCAGGTGCCCATCACGCCGCGGGATGACAACAAGATCCATCATGTTCATGTCCATGGTGGTGGTGTGAGGCCAACACGAGGAGGAGGAGGAGGGGCGTCGTCGATGTCGGCACTGCAGCGGCGGCCGGCGGTCTCCTCGTACGACGACCACTCCAACTACAAGCCGCTGAGCTGGAGATGCAAGTGCGGAGGCATGCATTGATCCGAGCGGCTATTTCGTTCCCCGATCGATCGAGTTTCTTTTAATTTCTTGGTGTGCGTGTGCTGATGATGATCTTTTGGCCGGTCGACGCTCATCGATCGGTGGCCTCTTCGTATTAGCTAGGGACTCGATCCATCATATCGCTAGTGATCGATCGAGTTCAATGAGCAAGACTGCATGCTTATTAGCTAGCTAGCTAGTGTTTTATTACTTGTTGCCTGCCTGCCTCTGCCTGCCTGGTGTTCATTATGTATGTAGTACTTGATTAGCTGATGGCTACGATTAAGAGTGTTCCTTTGGTATGTAGTGTAGCTCGATCTGGCTTTCCTTGCTTCATTTTCACTGACTAAATTAAACCTTGAATGAACACTAATAACCTGCTCTTCAAGCAGTAAGCACTAGACTGTTGGAACGTCGCAACATGCTTTCTTCCTTCCTATAACTGTGTTTGCCATTCAGAACATGTGGAGGAGGATCTTACGCATCTCTTTATAACCTGCTCTTTTCCAAGAGACCTCTGGGCTTCAATTGGTCTACAAATTCTGCAAGACAACCCATAGCAGGTTTTTGAATCCCTAAAAATCCAATTGGGTGTGCTATTCTTTATGGACATTGTTATCGCCCTCGAATGGTGTATTTGATGCAAAAGAATGACTTCATCTTCAGAGTAAAGGAATGTGCTCTTGTTATTCTACTAAGAGAAAAAAGGAAGTATAAAGATGCAATATCTCTGGCTAGAGCGTCATTGTAATGTTTTTCATTTTCTTTATCTCCTTTTTTTTGCTTCCTGAACTCTTCTATCTCATAAAAAAAGAATTGACACTAATAAACCTTTAAGAAGAGTGTCAGTACGTACGTGTAGGTACTAGGGAGACAAGCTACGAGATTCGAATTCGGTCGTTTTGCTGGTGTCGTGTCGTCGCACATCAATGCACGGAGCATGCAGGACAGCAACGTCCTGTCTAATCCACTGAATTGAAGGCACCCATCCATTAACTCCAGTGCAAACCAGTGTGGGCCATGTTTGGATGAATCCACGAAAACTTTTGCACAAAAAGACGAATGCATGCATGAAGTATTAAACGAAGTTTATTTGCAAAACCTTTTTAGGAATGGGTGTAACTTTTCGAGACGAATCTAATGAGTCAAGTTTCATCATTATTGGCTACCACGCCGAGCAGCAGCAGCAGGAGGAGGAGAAGCCGGTGGTGCTGATCACCGGGTGCGCCAAGGGCGGCATCGGGTACGAGTACTGCCTGGCCTTCTCGGCGCTGGGGTGCCGCGTGGTGGCCACCGACATCCCGGAGCGCGTGCCGGACCTGGGCGACCTCGCGGCCCTCAAGCTGCCGCTGGACGTGACCTCGGACGCGAGCGTGGAGGGCGCGGTGCGCCGCGTGGTTGCCGAGCACGGGCGCATCGACGTGCTGGTGAACAACGCCGGGGTCGGGTGCACGGGCCCGCTGGCGGAGCTGCGTCTGGAGTCGGTGCGGCGCGCCATGGACGTCAACTTCCTGGGGCAGGTCCGGACGGTGCGCGCCGTGGCGCCGCACATGGCGCGGCGCGGGTCCGGGCGCGTCGTGAACGTGGGCAGCGTGGTGGGCCGCGCCGCCACGCCCTGGGCGGCGCCCTACTGCGCGTCCAAGGCGGCGGTGCGCGCCGCCACGGACGCGCTGCGGCTGGAGCTCCGGCCCTTCGGGGTGCACGTCGTGGAGGTGGTGCCCGGCGCCGTGCGGTCGGGGCTGGGGCACGCCAACGCGGCGGCGCTGCCGGTGCGGGAGGAGTGGCGGCTGTACCGCGGGTTCGCGGCGGCGATCGAGGAGCGGGCGCGGGCGTCGCAGGGTGGGAGGGCGACGGAGGCCGGGGCGCTGGCGAGGCACGTGGCGCGGCGGGTGATGAGCGCGCGGCCGCCGCGGGAGATCGTGTACGGGCACATGACGCTGCTGTTCGCGGCGCTGGCGGCGGCGCCCGGGTGGGCGCGCGACGCCTTCTTCGCCAGGCGATTCGGCCTCCACAACACCACCAAGCCCATCGTCATACCAGGCTCCGACTAGCTTGCATTGCATTGCTTGGCCCGGCCCGGCCCATGTGGTGGGTTTTCTACTTATTTTTATTATAAGGCCCAAGAAAGAAAGAAATTAAATCAAATTGGGCTCCAGCGTTGTGCGCGGCCCACGAACGAAGTCTGTCTCTCTCACATTTATTTTTTCAGTTGTAGACAAGCCTTGAATTTGGGGCATTTGGTTGCGTGACACACACGATTATATCCTCGTGCATCAACAAGCTGCATATATATATATATATATATATATATATATATATATATATATATATATATATATATATATATATATATATATATGCAGATTGCGCCTGGCCGTTGCAGATGGCGACGTCTAACGACTCCATCATATCATGTACGTACAATAGTAGATGCACGGGACACGCACGCAGGTTAATTAATTAAATAAGTTTTGATAAATTAATCAGGACTAGCAACATTTAACTTGTGCTCTCTAATGCGTACATGCATACAATGCATGACGACATGTTTACCTACGATTCCCGGCCAATTCCCCGGCCTATCATTGGGCCACGTTAGCATGCGGCATCCCGACCGTCCATCCGGCAACGAACGGCCATGGCTGCGGGAGGAGCAACGGCCCCCGGACATCGGCCGTCGAAGGGTGGAGGGGTCGTGTGCAGCCAGCCGGCCGCCGCCCCAACGGCCTTGCGCGGCCGAGGCTCCCCCGCGACCGGCTCCTCACGGCGGCCGATGAGGGCAGTGAGACCAGCACACGCCGCCGCCTCCGCGCCAGGCCATGAAGGGAAGGGGGAGAGGCCGGCCGTCGTCCGCTGCGGGGCCAAGGGCCGCGCACCTGCGCTTGCCGCAAGCGCCGCCAGCAGTTGCAAGGGGGAAGGGTCGCGCGCCGCCACCGGCCGGCCCCTGGCCACCTGCTGCCGCGGGGGGAGGGGGAGGGGGAGGGGAGGGGCCGGCCTGCCACCACGTCACGGAGGGGAGGACGAGGACGCCGCGCTGCCCCCCACCTCTAGCCTCGGCCGCCGCCGGCCATGGAAGGGAGGGGGAGAGCAGGGCCAAGCGCCGCCCCGCAGCCACACGAGGCCAAGCGTCGCCGCCGCCGCAGCAGAACAGGGCCAAGCGAAGCAGCAGCATTGGCAGAACGGCAAGCACGGCCCCAGATTACCGATAGAGCGTGGTCGTGGCCAAAGAAAGGGTGCTTACCCTCGCCGCCTGCCTATACGGCTCCCTCTGCTCGTTCCACTGTCCAACGCATGCGAAGGAGGACTGGAGGAGCAGCAACGCCACAGGCAGGCAACGCCAGCCCTTCGCAGCTCCCCCCACGCCCTCACACTCTGCAGAGCACACCTGCCAGCAGCCTTGCCGACAGAGTGGCCATTGGAAGATGACCAGTAGCTGCTCGACGAAATGGCTCAAAGTCAAGCTACTCACTGGACCAACACTCGACACAGACATCCTCTGCCTAGGAATAAGGTGGCTACAACATCCTTAGCCATGTCTTACTCGCGTTCGATGAGACTGTAGCTGCAGCAAGTCGTCTTCTCTGTAGGTAATGTGTGGTTTGATGAAATTTTCTAAAGCTTTCTTCACCTTTTTTTGTGCGGTGTGCCTTATAAAGGATGAATCTCATTTTTTTGTGCTACTTCACCTTTTATTCTGTAGCTCAACAATATTACCTTACAGATACAGTGACAAATTTACAGAGCATTGCAGCATGAGCACAAACCAATAATTACGAACCAAACAAAGTTTGTTTAATACATAGCATGGAGGTGGGATCACAAAGCTGGTAAAAAGATATGTGCATGCAAACTTTACAGACACATCTCGGTAATTGCCAAACGGTGAAGTTTGTACCACAGGCATAATTTTTTTTTGATAAAGTAGAAGCATATTACAAGTTAAGCAAAAACAACTATTAGAGATATATAGCTGTAGGCTTTTATCAGCATTCATTGGCCTTCATTGTATACTGATTCTCTACCATGTATACATAAGCCCATTGGCTATATATATCAGTGACACCCCCCCTGATTGGGGTGTGTGGTGTTCCCCATATTCACTTCCCTACAACAACTTCAACAAGTATTTACTAAAGTGAAGTTCAGCTGCTATGGCATTATGGATTGTAGGAGTATCTTGTGCTATGTAAGCATTAGGATAAAATAGCATCTATACATTCTAACAAATAACAGTGTAGTAGCAGCCAATTTGGCTATCATCAAACTAGGATGTACACCTAAATGAACTTGAAAAGAGAAAATTTGAGGAGGTAGAAGAACTTCTGTATAGCTTCAGAAATATAACTCTCAACATATTGCTCTGTTTTCCTGATGGAGCTCCAGCTTTAATTGCACTAATCATGAGAAACATCAGAAGGATGGCTCTCCCAGCAGATGTTACAAATGCCATTTAAGATGCAGCTACAAGTAGCAATTAACGTGTAGTATGCACTTGTGCTATCCTATTTATTATGCCACTCAAGCACATGCTTAGCTGCCTTAACAACTTTGGTTTCAGGAGCCATCCCTGAACCCTTATACAAGAACCAATCAAAAAGAGTCCATAGTGCAAATTATAATTTTTTTTAGGAAAAATGAATTTATCAGAAATATCACACTCTCATGCAACAGTATTGTACAAAAGATTAGTGCTCAGAATACAATGATACTTGAACTAAACTAAATCTTACTGAGTTGCATTGACTATTTTGCTTTGTTGAATAAATTGGGCACCGAGGAAGTTCTAGATTGCAGTACCAAATTTTTTTGGGATAATATAGCTTAATAAAACAACTCTAAGTCCAAGCTATGCTCATCTTTTCACTAATTTCTCTATAGTAATATCCAAGTTTAAAAAGTGGCTTGGGCATGATCTTTTATAATGGTTGCAATCAGCTAGATAAATGGCAGGAAACAATTTTGTCAGTACATAGACAAACATGTACACTACTCATCTATGGACAATTTGTTTATGACTGTTATGCATACTCCAAACAGTGTGGTCACTCAGACATTTTTGGAGAAACATTACAAATAGAAAATGACATATGGGTTAAAACTTTAGACACGTATTCAATATGTATATACCTCCACAAATGATACTGTATGTTCATCAGGATTCAGTAACATAATTTAAAATTTGCCATTTCATAGACTTTGGAGCAATTCAAAACTTCAATAACTTGAGTGCCCCCTTTTATAGCTGTGATATATTCCTTTAGGCCCTTTTAGAAAAAAAAATTATTTCTTAGCAGCTGACCACTTAAGCATATTAGAAAGTAATTTTATCAAAGTGTAAAAGTTTCCTATTAGTCCTACCGAAGTGTTTGATCCCTTGTTTTTACATTACCTTGACATTACTATTCTGATCTTTTACAAAGAAAACACTGATCAATTATCATTATGGAGTGAAGGGCAAACTGGCCAAATTAAGCTGGCGCGGCAATGCCAAACACCAATCTTTTGGCCCCTATGTAAAGTCAGGATCTTTATAAAACCATGTTACATCTAGAATTCTGGTGGTTCAATGCAAGTATGGTGCTCGCTCATCGGTACATTTGTTTCTTACAAATTCAAAACCACAAGAACACAGTTCGGTCATCACAGTGAAATTTTGCATACATTTTCATCGATCTAGCTACCACAGCTACATATTCTGTGCATGCATTCGCTATTCTCAGTATCTAAAATATATACAAACATGCGCCAAAACCAAAAGTAGGCAATGGTTTCAGCGCGGCAATGCTGCGTGTTGTTTCTAGTTATTTCGAGCCGGCGTGCCTATTGTAGGCAGACCGTACCATTATTGTGCACCTCACACACACCTCTAGATAGATGATACAGATATAATAATGTATACGCGCTCTCAAGAACCATGAGAGTATGTGGTGATATATGTCTATATACGATCGAGGCGCATATATATATATATATATATAGTCTTTTTTTATCATAGATCTGGATATTGCGTATGTTTAGGTGTATAGTAAAAATTATGACGGGCATGGTCGATGGACAGCGCCACTGATTCAATTTTTTGGCTTTCTTTTTCTCCCCTGTTGCGATGGCATGCTGCCAGTCATGGCATCTTGCATTTTGGACCGGAGGGTATAGTCACCGGTATAATCTAGGTACTGGATAGATTTAGCAGAATTCGGTATTCCAATCCAATCCTAGCCGTTGTTGGATGGTCCGGCAGATTTCTGTACTCCAAACAATCCAATCCTACCCGTTGGAGCGAATCCAATCCAACAGTCAGTGTGGTGGACTTAGGGGTGGGCATTCGGTTCTTCGGTTCGGTTCGGTTCGGTTCCTCGGTTTTCGAAGAAATTCGGTTCCTAGAAAATAGGAACCGATCGGTTCCAAGAAATTTCAGGAACCGAGTATTTCGGTTCTCGGTTATTTCGGTTCGGTTTCGGTTCTAACCGAATTTTTTTACCGAAAGCTAAGATAACAAGAAAAATATACATGTTCTATAGCAAATTTAGACAATACTTCCTCTACTTTAGAGAATAATAATTGAGAAGAGAACAATAACAATATAGTAAGAGAAATACATGGCAATTGAAGTATGATACATCACATGTAAACTAAATATACTATTACAAAATGCAAAGTTTATGTAATTCGGTTCTTTCGGTTAATTCGGTTACCCGAGGGTAGGAACCGAATTTTTTTCGGTTATTTCGGTTCTTCAATATCTGGAACCGAACAAGGAACCGAATTTTTCGGTTCCGGTTATTTTGGTTTCGGTTCCGGTTCTTTCGGTTTGGTTCTTTGGTTTCGGTTAAATTTGCCCACCCTTACTAAACACACCCACGGAGTGGTAGCTCAAGCCTGAACCTGCACCCTTCATGCTGCAGGCCAGAGAGAGGGATCGGTTAGTCGGCTGAAGGCTACAGTAGTGCTGCCTGGAAGTCAGAACCACATATGGGTCGCTCGAATGCAGCTACGCCTACGCCATGCCTGTAAACGGCCGGGATATATTGCACAGTGGTGCTCCACCAGCTAGTAATTCCTTTTTCTAAAAACACAAAACGAAAACAGCACACTGCATGTGACAATACTCCGCAATAAAGATTGAGAGAGAGCTTATGTCCGTCCAGTGTGCGCTGCTCGTTGTGCATGCAATGTGCTGCTGCCGCGCTAGCACAGAATCTTTTGAATTGTGCCCGGCTGCCTGCCAGTGCCATTGCGACGTCTCTCTGAAGAACTGGAGACTGAATCGAGCGCTGCGTGCCCTGCAAGCTGGAGGTCGATGTCCTGATGATCCGCACCAGACTTCACCAGCCGTTAATAAAAATTGGCGAGCAAACAAGCTTGGCTTGACTGCTTCTGCTTGAATGGATGGATGGATGGGTCGTCAGTGCAAGACCACCATGCAAGGATTGGATTGTCACGGTCGTCGTTGGCGTGTCCTGTGAGCAGCAGTGCGGCTTGCTTGTCGTCCTGTCTAAGCCTATCAGCCTGTGTTCACTTTTCTTCCATTTCTCCAAACTTTTCAAACTTTCCATCACATTAAAACATTAAATATAACAAATAACCCATGCATGGAGTATTAAATATAGATAAATAAAAAAATTAATTGCATAGTTTTGATGTACGTTGCGAGACGAATCTTTTGAGCCTAGTTAGCCTATAATATGATAATATTTACCACAAACAAATGAAAAGTGCTACAGCATTCTGCAGTGTCCGATGTGACTTTTTTCTCCAAACTTTCGGGGATCTAAACACAGCCAGCCTCAAGCCCTGTTTAGTTCCCACCCCTTAAACGCAAAAACATAAATTTTTGTGAAGGAATTTTGCTAATTTGAAGTACTAAATGAAGTCATTTTACAAAACTTTTTGGGATGGGCTGTAAATCAGGAGACAAATCTAACGAACCTACTTAATCCATGATTTGCAACATTGATGCTACAGTACCATCCGATAATTATTGATTAATCATGGATTAATTAGCATCATTAGATTCGTCTCGCGATTTACAACCCATCTGTGCAAAAAGTTTTGTAAATAGACTTCATTTTGTACTTTAAATTCGCAAGATTCCTTCAAAATTACACTCGCGAGGAACTAAACACGGCCTCAATATACTCAGCAGACAACGACACACAGTAGTAGTAGGCTGCTGCTGCAGCTGCTGGCTGGTCAAGTCAGCCCCCGGCCCTCTCAGGTCAGATCAGGTGCTGCACTGCATTGCCCTTTCGACGCGGTCCAGCAGTCCGTGCATTCATATGGGGTCTTCTTGTTTTGACGTGCATGTGCATGCATGCGTGGTGAACTTGACCTCCAGCATCTTTTTAATGTCCAGGTAATTCAGGTGCATGGAGGCAGGCAAGGACTTTCTTTTTTGGAAACATTTCTTTAAAATACTTTTTTGGAAACATAATGGAGCCTCTTTTCGACTCGCTCCTTCGTCTTGGTCACATAAATCTGGAGTAATCAACTTAATCCTCTCTCTCTTCTCCGGCTGCTAATTTATACTCCCTCCATCTTAAAAAAACAAGTCATTCTAGAATTGAAAATTTGTCCAAAAAACAAATCTTCTTATCTTATTTAAAAAGTGCATATGCATACAAAAATCAATTTGTACCAAATATAGATCATAAATAGGTGCAAACATAGTCATTTTATCTTTTTGTTAATTTGTTCTAAAATTTCTAAGCTAACTTGTTTTATAGGACAGAGTGAGTTCGTAAATTAGACACCAAGGAAACTAAGGTGGCTTTTCTTCTATATTACATATTATATATATACTTAGCACTATTCGATCTATCTATTCTATCTATATACTATAAAGAACAAAAACTTCCAAAATAGCAGCTCGCATCGTGCGAACAAATGTTTCAGAAGGGCCCATAGGAGCCTGGCCGAGTAAATTGGTCATATTGATGTGTCGAGCAGGGAGACAAGTAGATGGATTGGCATTGGACTCCCTAGATAATCAGTCCGAACAACATATCAAAACTGTTTGTTTTACTCCCCCCTCAACGGTTTTACAAGTAGTTTTACAATTTTTTTTATAGATTTTCTCCCTTTTCTATTTTCACTAAATCGAGGCAACAAACGTAGTCCAAAAAACATGAAAATTGCCTTAGTGGTGGAGGAGAATAGAAAGAACCCAATTTCACAAAGTTTAAACCTAAAGAAATTTGAAACTTGGAATTTGAAAGAAAGAAAGAATTCAAATTTTATTGAATTATCAATGCATCAAGATGAGCTCCATCTTTAACAAAATTTGAACCGTGTGACACATATTAGAGGCATACCACTTGGGAATTTTTTTGTGAATATAGTTTCTATAGCAAAATTTGAAGTTTACTATGAATGGTTAAATTTGAGCTAAATTTTATCTTTTTAGTAGATTTTTAATTATATGAAAGTAAATAAAAAAGGATAAAACTTGGCTCAAATTTGACCTTCCTAAAGAAAATTAAAATTTTGTTATAGAACCATATACTCACAAAAATTCCTTGTTGATGTGCCTCTAATATGTATCACGCAATTCAAATTTTGTCAAAGATGAAGCTCATCTTGGTGCTTTAAAAATTCAATTAAGTTTGAATTCCTTCTTCCTTCAAGATTTTAAATTTCAATTCTATTTGAGTTTGAACTTTAAAAGTTGCAAACTCGGTTCTCTATACTCTCCTATCTCCTCTACCTTTATGCCAATTTTATAATTTGTATCCACGTTTGCTACCTCAATTGAGTGAAGTTGGAGAGGAAATCTATGAAAAAAATGTAAAACCGTTCGTAAAAACACAGAGGGAGGTAAAATAAATGGTTTGATAGTTGGGGAAGTCCGGATACCCAGTTTTGTGGTTGAATGACGAAAATTATTTTTGATTTTTGCGATAGTTGAGAAGGAAAAGTGGGCTTTTTTCTCCAATATAATAAAGCCGTCGTGGGCTTATCCACACGCGATTTGAATCCAGCCCAGCGGATTTGAATCCGCTAACGAAACAACAAAAGGGCCAGGCCCAGGCCCACTTGTCAGTCGCCATCATCTCACTGACAGAGTCTCAACTACCCCCACGGCGCGCCTCCGTCGTTTCGCTGCTCCGCCTCCACTCCACTCCACGCCACGCCACCGGTGGTGCATCGGGGAAGCATTGCCACGGGGGGCAGCGCCATGCCGGCGGACGGGAACAAGAAGGGCGTGCCTCCGCTGGGCTGGTGGCTCATGCTCGTCGGCTCCCTCCGCCTCGCCTCCGTCTGGTTCGGCTTCTTCGACATCTGGGCGCTCCGCGTCGCCGTCTTCTCCCAGGCGGAGAGTGAGTGCCCCCGGCCCTCTGCATCCCTCCATCTCCAACTCCGCCGCCTCCCTCCTTGTGTCTTGGCATTTGGCAGCCCAACGGGGTCTGTCTGTCTGTGATTCTTGACTCTTGAGTTGGTAGGTTGGTAGGTACATCACTAGATCTGATCGGGTGGAGATGAGGTGCGCTAATTTTACCCTGAGATCCGCACTTACAACTCGCTTGCTCCAATTCGCCATGCAAACTTGGGGTTCTTTGTGCATCTGTGGTCGTGGATTTATCGGATTGGTCTTCGAGACAAGGCGGCCAAGACCTCACGTTTGCTAAATGTCATCTTTTTACTAGTTTTTCGCGACCGGTCTTTTTACTAGTTTTCACTCACTCTATGGATAAGTCCAGGCTAATAATAGCAAGCAAGTAGTATTTCAAGATTGCAATTGGCATAGACGCATAGTTGAGACTGGTCTCACGAGGGCACTAATAACTGACGCCACCTCATTATGGGCTCTCCATAGGTCAGAAGCCATACTACAACAATATCTTAATTTCTGATTTGGTCAGGGTTAGATATTTGGTAGTTTTTTCCCCTTTTTGACAGAGTCTTGCATTGAAATCCTAAGAGGGTCAGAGGCCATGATTTTCCTAAGTGAAACATTGAATTTCACCCTGTCCATACAAATATTTTCTACTTCATATCTATTTACTGGACTCAGCACTTGTTATCACTGCTAAATCCAGCAGCATGGTGTTACTTTGTTATTTTGATGTAGAGCTTTGCAATCTTCATGCTGGCACAATACAAGTGAAGAAGAATTGTGCGATACCAGACATTGTGATTAGTACAAGAACAGTATTTATATGGGTAGTTCCATGTTGCCTGTTTTAAAAGCGCTGCGCTATGTAGTGTTATTATATAACCACGGTCAACTGCTGTTGCTTACTTATTAGGTAAAGAAGCAAATTAGAATCTGGAATTTTACACTGTGCCTAACCACTATAAAAAATTCTCCCTTATTTGTGGAACTCGGCTCATCTTGCTCAGCATTTCTTCTAGATTGATTTCATACGGAAGTCCTGCTACCTTGGCTGCACTGTCTTTCCTGTAGGCAGCTTTAGTTCATAACATTGTTTTGCAGCATCTCAAGGACAGCCCTGCTACTAATCACTTCCTGTTTATGTGACATGCTCAAGAAAATCCTCTATTTCTAGTCTGAGTAATGTTCCGTTACATGCAGTGACTGATGTACACGGCCGTACTTTTGGTGTCTGGACTCTTCTGACCTGCACGTTGTGCTTCCTTTGTGCACTCAACCTGGAAAATAGGCCTCTATATCTGGCCACCTTCCTGTCATTCATCTACGCTCTTGGTCATTTCCTAACGGAATACTTGATATACCATACCATGGCTGCGGCAAATCTGAGCACGGTTGGCTTCTTTGCAGGTACTAAATTTGCCTTCTGAATGTACCTTTATATTCATTTTGTCTTTGAAAAATTAGTCCCTCAGAGCCTAGCAATCAGCTTTTACTACCACACTCGTTACAGTTTGATTTATTATCTGGTGTTTTTCTCAAAATATTTGTTCGATTTAGCTTTTGGAGCTGCTGTAATGTTTTCCTGTGCAGTCTTGTAGTTAAAACTTGGATTTCATCAATATTATATTTTTGCATTTAAAAACAATGCAGTGGTGCATTTATTAGTTCCACCTTGCAATCGTGCAAATGGCCTCGGGAGCTCGTTGTGCTTGTCGCGTGTGTAGCTTAGCAGATGGCTAGAATAAGTGGCAATCATCAATCTAAAATCATGAACCAGTACCTTTTGTAATGCTCCATTTCAGTCTTGGTTATTTGTTTAGCCATTCTGATCGACACTCCATGTTTGTTTACATAGGAACGTCAATTGTATGGATGCTTCTTCAGTGGAATTCTCATGGTAACCCCCGTGGATCCCATGCTGTGAAGCAGTCATGAGGAGTGCTCGGGTTGTTAGCTTGATGTGGTCTGGGCTCTGGGGGGAAGAAGGATGCGTGAAGAAACCTTGCCAGAAAGGCTCCGTTGCCATTCATACTTCATTTGTCATCATGTTATTTCAGTTCATGAAACATTTGTCCTACTGATTAGAGTCTGGAAATTCGAAGGTTGTAAACTGTGTGCGTCTGAATCTTGTAGCCAAGAGCTGTAACATCCGGTTTGATGACATTCAGGCGTGCCTGGGAAACAGATAGCTGTTATTCTCAGATTATCACATGTCGAGAGCTGAGACGCCAATACGGGGATATTAGACAAAAAGAGATAGTGCAGTATCATGTACTGCTAGCTCTTGCATTTGTACGAGGCAAGGCATAAAGTTGCGTGTTGTTTTCTGTTGAAGATGGTTGATGCGGTCAGTCAGCCTTGGAAATCTCTTCTTGAATCGTTCAAAAAAAAAATCTCTTCTTGTAGCTGTAGGCTGTTGCCTTTCTTCTCCCCTTGATGGGCAATCAATGTTGAAGCTCTTTGTTTAGGTGAACTATTTGCACATCTATCGGATTACTCAGTCTAGCAGCAGGTATGTCCTGTTTTCGGGCATGGAAGCTTCTTGCGCAGAGTACCACCCTTCTGTAGCTTTCGCTAGCATCACGTCTCTTTCGCGGTCGCATCATCTCATCTGGAAGCGTACTGTAGCTTAAATAAGTGCCTCGTGCCTTTGCTCAACAACCTCTGCCATCACTAATGTGGCTCGTACGCTGTTTTTTATGTTCAGGATTCAGAGTTTCAGGCTTCATACTTTTCTATTTTTTGTTCTCTCTCTCTCAAAACATTTCACACTTCAGAATTATAATCTTGCCACTGTGGATTGCAATTGCATCTTGACTAAAAATATGCTACGGCGCATACTAGGATTAAGGTCGATTAAGAAATCTTGGTATTTCGATGTTGTAGGCTACGGCTCCAAATTTAGAAGAGAGGATTGGGAAACTGGCACCAGCTCATGCTGTGGCTGGAAAAATATCTCCTTATTTTGTTCAGAGGTAATAAAATGTGCTTTCCGAGATGCTGTTGTCTGATAACGTGTTGTGCTCCTTCGTCAGCAAGTAATGTTTATTTTGTATGTGCGCGCGCACATCTGAATTCGCAACATAAAAGGCTGGATAATAATGTAAACGAACTGCAGTAACGTTATGTTCATTGTTTACACATGACACCAACTTGTCAGATTCAGACATACTTATATGTTGTAGCAGATTTCAGTTTGCAAGCAGCTGTCTAGTTATTCAGTGGTCAGGGGACAACCCCAATAGCCTTGCAGGTACTTCTGTTCGTCCCAATTTTTGGCATTCAAGTCTCTATATTATTACATTCTAATGTTGGTGTGTGTTCAGATAAAAGCATGACCTAAATTGGGCATATGTTAAGACTGCTTGCAAACTGCAAACTCAAAATATGCTTTCGGCTTCCATATGTGTGATTATGCAGGCTTAAGTTTGAGCAATCCTGGTGATCTAGCAATCAGTCTAGGGACAAGTGATACAGTAATCATCTACCACCCATGTTTTATAAATTTGTTATTGACTTATTTCCCATGAGAGAGATTCTACAAATAAAGGAAATACATGGTGAAGTACATGCTATGACCTGGTTGCAAACTGAACCTTACTTCTACTACAGTGGATCAGTTAGTAAAATAACCCTGGAAAATGTTCTCCTTATGCAACGTTGTCCCACTCTATCTAGTTCTCTATTAACCACTGGTGCTGATTGTGGTGCCTCATGGCCCTTTCAGGTTTTTGGGGTCACTGATTCACCAGAACCAACCCTGGAGGGAAACATCTTTCCTAACCCAGTTGATCCCAAGACCTACATGGTTTTGCTTTGCTATAAAAATGGATCTCTGACACGAGAAGGTATGGTTAGCACTTAGCAAATGACTTCTGTTGCGCTCTTCCCATTTACTAAATGCATACATTTTGTACAGACCTTCGCAATCGTTATGCTGAGAGATCTTGGGATATGTTCAATAGGTTGCTTGAAGAAACAGCCCCCTT
Organism: Panicum virgatum; assembly: GCF_016808335.1. NCBI lineage: Eukaryota > Viridiplantae > Streptophyta > Magnoliopsida > Poales > Poaceae > Panicum > Panicum virgatum. The sequence goes on along the minus strand of NC_053138.1, from coordinate 63,521,679 downwards.
GAACGGTATACCAATCTACTATAGCTTCATCGTTTATTTGTTAAAATGTGGGCTTATGTTATAGAATGAACATTGGAGAGTATGATGGAGAGCTGAGACTGCTTGGCTTAGAAACCGCAGGATAACAACATATTTCAACCACTCATTTACATCCTTGCAATAATTGGAAACTCAGTCCGAGTCATGCTAGGATCCTGACATGGCTAAGGCGGTTACTACATAAAGCTTGCCTTTCCTAAGCTTCATGATAGATGCTTGCATAGTTGCATTGACCACACAAAAGTAACTTTCCTGAAGATTCCTGACCTTATGTTTTTCTTCTTCTGCAGGAGGGAAGTTGGGATTTTACTACAAGGAACATGAGATTCTCCCACCACTTCCAGGTTAGTTTTGGCCTTACATCTTTCTTCCCCCTTTGGCAATTCAATCTTCATCTCCTTGCTCATTTAGATGCTCATCTATACACAGTTGGATTTCACCGGTACGTTGTCAAGAACTTGACTAGCGGATCTTTAGATGAGATGGTAGAAGAAGTTGGCGAGTTTGATCCTCCTTCAGAGGTTTGAAGACCTCAAAACCTGCGAATCAAACTGTTTGGCATGCTAAACTTTCTTGAGGTAGATTAATTAACATCCCTGATTTTAGGTGCGTGCAATAATTGAAGGGCAGTTCCTGTCCATGAGGGGCCATGCTGAGCAATGTGGACTGCCAGTACCTCCAAAGCGGATTATAGCAACTGGTGGCGCGTCCTCAAACCCAACAATTCTCAAGATAATGGCATCTATTTTTGGTTGTCCAGTGTACACTTCCCAAAGATCAGGTATGCCCGCACAGGACATATACTGATGTGCACCGCTTACATATTAATATGATTACTCCTAAAACAACATGATACATTATTTATAACTAATCTAGTTGCTGTGAATGCTTCCGCTTTTCTTATTCTAGAGAATGCTAAATCATTTCTGAGAAAATGTAATTAATATACATTTTAATTCTGATACTTGTTTATACCATTCATTCAATCAATACAGACTCTGCATCTCTGGGTGCTGCTCTGCGAGCAGCCCATGGGTAGCTTTGTAATGAGCAAGATGAGTTTGTGCCATTCTCATCTGTGTACTCTGGAAGAATTGATAGAACATCACTAAGCATGAAGTTGGCTGTTCCTTTTGGGGGAGTGCGAGGGAGACATTGAGCTTCTCAACAACTATACATTGTTGGTTAGGAAGAGGCTGGAGATTGAGCAGAAGCTCATGGAAAGGTACAGTTCTTAGTGGCGCATGTGGCCTCTTAAGTTATAGGATGTGTTGAGGATCCTACAAATTAAATGTATTCTGTCCATTTTCATGAATTAACACCACTTACATGTCATGCAAAAGTCAGATGTGTCGAGGATCCTACATATTCATCACTCAAAAGTCAGAATGCTGAGCCGACACTCTGACATGATTGTAGCAGGCTTGGTTCATCCATCGGGAAATATAATGATTGAGCAGGCGCGCTGTTGGTATTTCATAGCAACATTACTAAGGAACTTAATCCCTAGCAATGGTGCCAGAAATATAATGGTAATTCTCGCGGTTTCACTGACACGTGGGTCCCACACTGCCACGTTGGACAAAAATCGGGATCAAAATCGACGACCCGGTTTTAATTTGTAAGCTGAGGATGACATATAGTATCTGGTTTTATTTACGGTTGGGGATGATTTTGTAATCAACTTTTTTTCTTCAAAAAAAAGAAAGAAAGCAACATATTAATTAATGGGCTCAGTCTGCTGTTGCAATTCCAGCCCACATTGCCCAACACAGCCAGAAGCGGCGCCGCACCACTCGTCCTCTCCAAAATCTCCGCCGCCGCCGCCGACGTAAGATGTCGTTCCGTGCGCGGGAGATGTACAAGAAGGTGGTGCGGCGCGTGGGCGGCGAGGGGAAGCTGCCGGCGGAGCTGATGCTGATGGCGAACATGCTGCCCGACAGCAAGGTCGTCATGGGGAGGGCCAAGCGCGGCATCTACGCCGGCCGCCACATCCAGTTCGGCAACAAGGTCTCCGAGGACGGTGGCAACAAGTAATCCATCTCTTCTCCCGTGCCCTACTCGTCGTCGGATCTATGCGCCTAGATACTACTGTAAGGTTCAGTTCGTCGATCGGGTTACAACCGTATGATTGTATATTTCGAAATCAGATTTGGTTTGATTATGGAGATACTTGTTCAGGGGAGCAAGACTCAAATTCTCAATGCTTGACTAGTTTCGCCCATCGCACTGTTTTGGGTTGTTTGCGTGTCTAATTGGTTTGCTCCTAGTTACTGACTCTGAGCGTCGGATGAGTTGAGGGATCAATTTGGGTTTGTTTGGCCTCCATTTCGGATTGGCCTTAGTAGTTTGTACCAAGATTAATAGAGTTTTTCATGTTTCGAATGCTCAAACCTACACAATTTGCTACAGTAAGGACACCCCCCCCTCCCCCCAACCCACACACATAATCTTTTTGCTAGTGTAAATGCTTATGTTCGGCTGGCTGGTGCTGATTTGCTGTGAGAGAAAAGTACTGTTGGCTGGCTGGTGTTGATTTGGTATGAGAGAAAAATGTTGTTTGCTGGTTGTCAGCAGAACAGAATCGCATGTTGCTTACTTGTTTCATCCATTCACTGTTGTGCAATTTTGGTTCCTTGATGATAATTTTTCAAACGTCAATTATCAATTGCCTTTAGAATGAGAGAAATGACGATGCACAAATCTTGCAAATCTCACCATCTATACTTCCTCAACTGCCACCACCATGGCAAAGCTGTCTGCATGGTTTTTCATGAGTCGATGTGTAAGCTCAAGACATAATGCAAACCCGCTTAGTTAACAATGCCAATAACCCTCTAGGCTTGCATCCTTCCATCCCTATAACTCATTTTTAGTGTGTGGAGCCGCATTCTGGATCCCTTTAAGAAGAAAGGATTGTTTTCTTACTACTGTAAATGTGTAATTGTGCATTTTTCACACTTTAAAATCTCCTTGAAATTTGAAGATACTTCGTTTTAAATTTCCATAAGGCATGAGCCTTTCATAACCCCAAAAAAAAAATATTTCTCTTGGTTTCCCCCTAGTAGTTTTGAGCATGTCTTTTTTTTTCCAGGTCAAGGCGATCATGGAAGCCAAATGTTCAGGAGAAGCGTCTTTTTAGCTATATTCATGACCGGCACATCAGGGTCAAGGTAACCACCCATGCACTCCGGTGCATTGACAAAGCTGGTGGGATAGACGAATACCTCCTGAAGACACCTTACAACAAAATGGATACTGAGATGGGGATAGTCTGGAAGGCAAAGATTGAGAAGATGTATTCACAGCTAGCTGAAATGGAGGTAGGCTTCTTCCCTCCCGAGGAAGAGGCTGAGATCGAACAGGGTTTTGAGGAGGTTCGAGCTGCCAAGAGAGAGCACCGCAGGGAAGCAAGAAGAGCTTTGGCTGCTTCTGATGTTGCAGTGAAGTCCTAGCTTGGACCTGTCTGTTCGTCATGATTGGTAAATGTGATTATATATCCTCTTTTTCATAAATCAGCATCACTTGTGTGCAATATGTTGCACTCTATTTGTTTGGCCAACAGGTCACTCTTTAATAAATCAACTTCTTTTGGAACCTTGGTGATAACTGCTAGTGTGAAGTTCTACTTATGCCTGAAGGTTTAGTGGATATGCTAATTTATCTTTGCTTCATTGCTGATCAATGTGAAACCTCTCCATGACAAGGTGTTACCTTTAGTGGAGGACAAAAGTTTGTATATATTAAAAATATACCATATTATTGAAATATGTTTTGTGCTTAATATAACAATACAATTTTCGCCCATAAATATATGATAATTTAAGAGTTATCAATGGTCAAAGATGGAACAACACTAGTCAATAGTGTTGTTCCATATATTATTTATAATATGATTACTCCTAAAACAACATGATATATTATTTATAAATAATCTAGTTGCTGTGAATGCTTCCCCTTTTCTTATTCTAGGGAATGCTAAATCATTTCTGAGAAAATGTAATTAATATACATTTTAATTCTGATACTTGTTTATACCATTCATTCAATCAATACAGACTCTACATCTCTGGGTGCTGCTCTGCGAGCATCCCATGGGTGGCTCTGTAATCAGCAAGATGAGTTTGTGCCATTCTCATCTGTGTACTCTGGAAGAATTGATAGAACATCACTAAGCATGAAGTTGGCTGTTCCTTTTGGGGAGTGCGAGGGGGACATTGAGCTTCTGAACAACTATACATTGTTGGTTAGGAAGAGGCTGGAGATTGAGCAGAAGCTCATCGAAAGGTTCAGACGACGAGAACTAAGTGGTTTCTAGGTAATTTTTTTTTCTAGGTAAAACCTCTCTGCTAAAATACTTTTGGTAGCAGTAATGACAAATTGAACGGGCTACTCTTATACGTATCTGCAGCTATACAATACCTGCAGAAATTAGACATCGACCATTACAATGTCACCACAAAGAAAATATCCATTAACCTATAAGGACTGGATCCATAATTAGCTGAGAATATTTCTTGACTTTTCCTGGTTTGTTTTTTTGGGTTAATTTTGAATCTCATCTAGCCCTTTTTTGTTCTTTTTGACAGTCTTGCACTGTTGCAGGTTGAGCACTATCCTTGGTACAGTTCTTAGTGGCTCTTAAGTTATAGGATGTGTTGAGGATCCTACAGATGTATTCAGTCCATTTTCATGAATTAACACCACTTACATGTCATGCAAAAGTCAGATGTGTCGAGGATCCTACATATTCATCACTCAAAAGTCAGAATGCTAAGATGACACTGTGACATGATTGTAGCAGGCTTGGTTCATCGATCGGGAAATGCAAATGTCATGCATGTTATGCTGGTGAATGGCATCCTACTCAACATGGTGAGGCTATAACAAGGATGGCCACCGAATTTGCAAAATCTAGTTGTCAGCTACTACTGCTATTACCACAGCAACCATGCACTGCTCCCACTTGTAAATTAGTGGATTCCTATTGCCACTACACCTGGCCTGACTTCCTATGCAGAATGGGCACTTTGTACGGCTGACGAAAGGAAGGCTTATGCTCTCCTAGATGGCTAGATGCCTATGCCACAGTTCGCTCGCAAAATGACAAGATCGTATTTCTTTTTCACTTTGCAAAATTGCTCTTGCTCTGAGTGCTTTTTTTTCTGATTTGGCAAATATTTCTTTTTTCCACTACAAATCTTTTTGCTGCTTAAGTGCTAAATATATGTGCCATATAAATATATTATAACAGCAATCCATGATGGTATGAACCTAAGCTTCAGAGAGTAAGGTCTGAAACTTAAATGTCGTTATGCTTTATGTTTCTACAAAGAGTGGAAAAGAATATCCTTTTGAAAATATTAGAATGGCTCGAATAAACTGAAATATGTTATACGCACAGTTTAGTAAAAAAAGGAAAAGGAAAAACGGTCCTTTGGGGACTTTTTTTTTCATTATTGTGACTCAATGTATCAAAGAAAGGAATTGCAGTAACATTTGGAAATGGGGATTGAATCCTACCAAAATACTTGAAAACGAAATTGTGAAAGCAACTACAAGTATTATGATACATACTGTAATTTGCAGATAGAATAAAATATTAAAAATGCACGTCTTTTTTTTTTTGCTTTGCACTTTAATGCTTTACCAGATTTCCCATGAAATGGCACTTGACAGTAAAGTGCCTCTTCGTAATCAAAAGCATAATCGATGTTTTTGTTTGTTTCAATTCCGAAAATAAGAAATAAGATACCATGTGTCACACTCACATGAAGTGAACCATATTCTATATGATGTTTAGGACAATAGAACAAGTCAATTACCCTATGTTCTTAAATATATAAACTGTTGACTTTTTACTTGAACTTTGACCAACAATATTTATTTAATAAATTGATTAAATAAAGTAACTAGTACCAATACATCTATTCTCAAAAATGCTGATCCAATGACTCAGATTGAAGTTTTCATAGTTTGCACGGAGAGGTTGGTTTGCATCTGATACGTTCCATTTTCTATTTGCATAAATATTTGTATAAAAGATGAATAGCGAAACGAATGAAAAAAAAATCAATAGTATTATTTACTTAAGAATAGTTTTTTATTTTTTTTGCAAGTAATAGTAGTTTTTCTTTAACTAATTAGATTGCCCTAAACATTATATATTTAAAAATGGAGGTGGGTATACGAAAAGCTTTGCTTTAATTCATAAGGTGTAAAGAACTGAAGATGCTCAAATGTCATCAGGAAGAAAAGTTCCCCTGTTTTTTTCTTATTCTTGATTAAATTTCCAAAGAAAATAATATGTCACCAGGCTCAGCACTGATTTTGACACGTGGACAGTATTATTCTAGTAACAGAGTGCCCCCGTGGAACTACCAATTAAAGAAGAATTGTGCTTTAGTTACTTTTGATAGGCTGAGTCAACCTCCATGGCACTCGTACAGTCGTACTACGCTAATCATTTCCTCCTATCACGCAGTGTACTCGCAGCCACGTCACCATCCGGGCCCACAAACAGAATCCAGCTGACTTTACTTTCAAGTGGGAAATGTACATTGCACTCGCAGCCAAAGCCTTCTTTCACGAAGCAAAAAAAAAAATCCTTTAACGGAAAAGAGAGAGAGAGAGAGAGAGAGAGAGAGAGAGAGAGAGAGAGAGAGAGAGAGAGAGAGAGAGAGAGAGAGAGAGAGAGAGAGGCAAAAAAAGAGGATGGAATAAAAGAAGTGAAAACAGCTGCAAAAATCCTCTCATCATCTAGCTAGCAGCCCTATTCCTTGGCATCACTCTCACAAAAACAAAAGCTTGCACAAGAGAGAAAAAGTTGTCGAGAAAAAGAAAGCTAAGGCTCCATTGATCCAAAGAGAAAGGAACATTTCAAAGTAGAATGTGCCAATATATTTGCATTGCTTGCTTCCATCCATATATGATACAATTTTTTTTCTCTCCTCTGGTCCACTGGGAGCATCAGATTCTGCTTAAACACCAAGCAGTGTATGTATACTACTACTTGAGGAGGAGGACCCAATGCGATAAAGCTGCCTGCCTGCCTTGCCTAGAGCTCTAGCTAGCTAATATCCTACTTACACATATGTATATATAATATAATATATATATATATATATATATATCTCTCGTACTGCAAGAGTAATCTTTGCTACTTGCATTGCATGCCTGTGTAAAAGGAAACAACATCATCCTCTGATCAATTAGTATTATTATAAGGGATAGTTGGGTGCTTAATTAGTACTAATTAATTAATAATGTTGTTGCATATTTAATTGCCTGATGATCCATCAGCAGCTCACCTCACCCCACCTGGTTGGATCTTTGTTTAATCATCGATCGATCGACCACAAGCTATGCTGCTATGCTTGACACGCACGTTGCTTGAATTCGTTCCTGCGGCTATGGACTAGTAGTAGCTGCAGGTAGCTTGATGATGGGCTGCTGGCCGGCGGCGTCGTACTTGTTGCTGTCCTTGTTCTTGTCCTTGGGGGGGCCGGCCTCGGCGAGCATCTGGACGACGTCGGCCATGGTGGGGCGGAGGCCCGGGATGCTGCGGGTGCACCGCACGGCGACGCGCAGCGCCTGCACCATCTCCTCCTTGTAGGGGCTCCACGCCAGGCGCTTGTCCAGCGCGTCCGCCTCGGCGCCGGCGGCCACCTTGCCGGAGACCCAGTGCACGATGTCCCGCGTGTCCCCGAACTCCGGCTCGATGGGCTTCCTCCCCGTGGCCAGCTCCATGAGCACCACGCCGAAGCTGTAGACGTCGCACTTGGTCGTGGCCTTGGACGAGTAGGCGTACTCGGGCGCGAGGTAGCCGTAGGTCCCGGCGATGGTGGTGGTGGTGGTGGACGCCGCGTCCCGGCCGCCGCCGCCGCGCGCCAGGTGGAGCACCTTGGCGATGCCGAAGTCGGCGACCTTGGGCTCGAAGTCTGCGTCGAGGAGGATGTTGGAGGACTTGATGTCGCGGTGGACGATGGGGAAGAGGAGGTCGTGGTGGAGGTAGGCGAGGCCCTGCGCCACGCCCAGCGCCACGCGGTGGCGCGTCGGCCAGTCCAGCAGCAGGAAGCAGCCGTGCAGCGCCTCCCAGAGGTTGCCGTTGGGCATGTACTCGTACACCAGCAGGTTGCTGTCGGCGCCGGAGTAGCAGCAGTAGAGCTTGACGATGTTCTTGTGCCGGATGCTGCCCAGCGTCTCCACCTCCGTGCGGAGCTCGCGGTCGCCGAGCCACCCACTCGTGGTGGTCGTCGTCGTCGTCGCCACCTCGTGCTGCTTGCTCGACACCCACAGCTTCTTCACCGCCACCAGCTCGCCGCTGCTGAGCTCGATCTTGTACACCGTGCCAGAGCCGCCGTGCCCCACGATGTTCTTGTCGATGAGCTCCTCCAGGATCTCGTGCTGGTCGAAGCTCAGCTTGTGGAAGCTCGTCACGTCGTAGGACGAGCCCGACGCCGGCGACGCCGGCGCGCCGTCGTGCTCCGCGCCCTGCCGCAGCGCCCGCAGCACCCCCCACCGCCGCGCCAGCGCCAGCGCCGCCGCCACGCACACCAGCGCGCACACGCCCACCACCCACACGTCGTTCCCCCGCCGCAGCACGCCGGGGCGCCGCGGGCACAGCGGCAGCGCCGGCTCCGTCTGGTTCAGCCGGAACGCCACGCACAGCCCCGGGTTGCCCGCCACGCTCTCCAGCAGGCCCTCCTTGATGAGCGGCGCCGGCACCGGGCCCGACAGGTTGTTGTTGGAGAAGTCGAGCGAGTTGGGCAGCAGCGCGCACAGCGCCTCCGGGATGGCACCGGACAGCGCGTTGTCCGACAGGTTGAGCACGTTGAGGCTGCGCAGCCCGGCGAGCGACGCCGGGATGGCGCCGCTCAGCCGGTTGCCCTGCAGGGACAGCTGGTTCAGCCGCGCCAGCCGCCCCACCGCCTCCGGGATCGGCCCGCCGATGAGGTTGCCGCTCAGGTCCATCTTCACCAGCGCCGAGGCGCCGGCGATCTCCGGCGGGAGCTCGCCGGAGATCCGGTTGTTGGACGCGAACAGCGACGTCAGGTTGGCGGCGCGCGCCACCGCCGCGGGCACCGGCCCCGTCAGGTGGTTGTAGGAGAGGTCGACAATGGAGGCGTGCGGGAGGCCGAAGATGCCCGGCGGCACGTCGCCCTCCAGGTGGTTGCTGCTCACCCGGAACCGGAGCAGCGGCGTGCACTCGGCGTAGGCCGCCGGGATGGGGCCCGTCAGGAGGTTGCTCAGCACCAGGATGTACTGGAGCTGCCCGCCGGCGCAGGCGTACGGCGGCAGCGGCCCCGTCAGCTGGTTCTCCGACACCTCCAGCACGTTCAGGGCCGAGTAGCGGCCGAGGTCGCCGGGGATCTCGCCGGTAAGCCGGTTGCGGTACACGGAGAGGATGCGCAGCTGCGTGGAGTTGCCGAGCACGGCGGGGATGGGCCCGGTGAGCTCGTTGGTGTACAGCTGGAGCACGCGCAGGTTGGGCAGCACGCACAGGGACTCGGGGATGCCGCCGGTGAGCCGGTTCTCCGACAGGTCGATGTCGGTGAGCTCCGTGAGGTTGCCGAGCTCGTCGGGGACGACGCCCTCCAGCTGGTTGTAGTAGAGCTCTAGGAACTGCAGCTTGGGGAGGCGCGCCAGCGACACGGGGATGCTGCCGGTGAGGAAGTTGCCGCTGAGCTCCAGGTCGGTGAGCGACGTCATGTTGCCGAACCAGGCCGGGATGCCGCCGCGCATGGACGTGGTGGAGAGGATGAGCACGCGGATGCGGCGGAGCGCCATGAACGACGACTCGGGCGGCCGCCAGACGTCGAACCCGGGGTTCTCGTTGAGGTTGACGACCTCGAGGGTGGTGACGTTGGCGATGGACGCCGGGAACGCGCCGGTGAAGAGGTTGTTGGACATGTCGAGCACCCGCAGCGCCCGCATCGGGGACAGGTCCGGCACGGCGCCGGACACGCCGGAGTAGCTCACGTTGAGCACCTCGAGGGCGGTGCAGTTGAGCAGGCCCGCCGGGAAGCCGCCGCGGACGTCGTTGTACGCCATCCGGAGCTCCCGGAGCGCAGGGAGCGCGGCGCAGACGCCCGGCGGGAGCCGGCCGGACAGCCGCCACGACGTGACGTCGATGCCCGTCACGTTGCCGCCCCGGTCGCACGTGACGCCCTGGAACCTGCAGTAGTCCGGCGCCGGCGAGGAGAATTCCCACCGCGACATGCCCGGCCCGGGGAACTGCTCCTTCATCCTGGCCAGGTAGGCGGCCTGCGCGTCCAATGCCGCCGCGCCGCCATCGCCGACGGCCAAGAAGAGGAAGAGAATAAACCAGAAGAGCAAGGGTGAGAGGAACACCATAGCGCACCAGCTGCTGCTAAGAAACCTTCTTCTTCTTCTTCTTCTTCTTCTTCTTCTTCTTCTTCTTCTATCTGCGTGTTGAGTTGATGAGCTTGGAAGAAATTAGAGCAGCAATCTTAGCTTATTATTGCACACCAGTAGTAGTGTCGTTGCTGTTGTTGCAGTGGGATGGAATGGAATGGTGAGGAGGCGCTATCAGGAAGGGAGGGAGTATATAAGTGGAGTGGGAATCTGTGGAGGGAATTGGAATTGGTGAATGGTGATCGATGATATAAAGGAGACGAAGGAGAGATGCATGGCTTTTGCTGTTGGGGATATATGCCCAGCCCCAGCTCCTCCTCCTGCTGCTGCTCATCACCAATCACAACCAAACAGACTGACAGCTGCAGAGTGTGCAACATTCTCCAGCCTCTTCTTTCCCATACGTGCTCTTTCTTCATCAGCTCTTGCGCCAGTGCACTAGTGCTGGTCAAAGTAACTGAGACATTCTCTAGCCCAGTCAAGCCCACCTTGTCCACTAGCCACTCAGAGAATCAATTCAAGAACATGCAGGGCCTGGTCATTCTTCAGCCCGGAACTGATACTGGCCCGCCCGGCTCGATCCGGCCCGGACGAGCATTAGCTGAACCCAAGTGCGTGTTTGTGTGCACATTTTGAGACTTTGAGGTGCAGCAGCTGTCAAGTGATCAGTAAAGCAGCAGCTTCTGTTCAGAGCTGACATGATTCGCTTTTCTGTTAAGAGCTGACATAAATCAGTTTCTGTTAAGAGTTGACATAAACCAACACTACCTGCTAGTATAGTACCTATGCATCTATTACCATATTTTCTACTGAATGGAATTGGAGGGCACTGTCATGGTGGAGAAGCATCACTCACAGTCACAGCCCAGCACCACTGCACTACTGTGAAAACACTCTAGGCACAAAGACACTGCAGATCAAACTCGCAGCAGTGCTGCTGCTAATCCTGCAATCTCCATGGGGAACAAGAACAAAGCCTCCGCTGGTGCCAATCCAAATTAAATCATTGCTCACACTTTATGAGGACAAGCAGCATGCTGACAAATGTAAAACCTCTTCATCTCCCAAAATGCAAATTTCTATAGCCCTCACAACCTGTGAGTTAGAGGAGTGTATCCTGCACCAGAAAGTAGCAGCGATTAACAACAGCAAGTGAGTGCTACTGCACACACTCTCTGCTCAACTGCTTTTTTTTTTGGGTAGTCTCTGCTCAACTGCTTGATACTTCAGTAGTGGCCTGAATGGTGCTGTGCTTTGCTAGTATAGTTTATTTGCAATGTGTGCATACGCCAACCTGCATCTTTTTCCTGTTCAACCAGTACTTAGTAGTTTATTAACTGAATTAGTACTTTAGTTTACTGTATTATATTAGCTTAATGGAGTTAAAGACTAAAGGCACGCATGCCGATAATTGATATGCAAAGTTTTTTTTTGGAGGAAAACTACTGTTGATGGTTTTGGATTTGCCTGAAGAGTCCCTCAGTCAATATTCTCAACCCGGAACAATTAAGAATTCCATACGGAATTTAGGCGCTTCACCATTAGTGCTAGAGCATTCGTAGGCATTTGGCACAGATTCTGCACTGTTATTAAATTGTCATAAGAACAATTCTTCCAAAAATGAAATGCCACGGGACGTAAGAATGCACACGTGTGCTCCAACGTTTTCCTCTTTCCAGCCATCTGGATAGCACCGAATAAAATTTCCATCCTTAATTATACTGAAAAATATTGTCCTAGAAAGAACAGCGTGCATGCAGGAAAAATCAAATATCTTTATTTCCTTTTCTAAATTTCGCCAAAAAAAATGAATACATAAGAACGATTTTTGTGGAGATGGTAGTGGGTCCACGCGGAGGAATCCATGGCGGATAAGGTGTGGCAGTAAGGTGCCTGGTGATACATCATAGATGCTCACTAATCAAAAGGGAGCAAGCACTAGAGAGATTAGATAAAACTCACTGTGGTGGAAGTGAAAAAGGAAGCCTTGACATGCCCAAAACATTAATTAAATCCCTCATCATCTGTTTCCTGTGTCTCCTGATTGGCCAAAAAAGCATTATTAGGTTCAGAAGCACATCAGGCTAATCGTTGTAGAAAAGGCAGCCCATAACGATTCGCCCCGTATGGAAAAGAGCAAGGCTAATTGCTTGGTCTAATAAGTTCACTCATCAATGGCTTCACCTGATAAACCAACAATATCATGGATTAACCCAACTAAAAGCTGCATGCTAGAGTTGATAGGTTATTTTTCTCTTTACTGATCCAAAGAAAATTGGATCCGAATTATGGTGTAAAGAGTTCAAAATGTCTCTTTTTTATCAATCTGGTAGCTTATAGCAGTTTGGGAGGCTGATCGACGGTTGATGGTGCGTGCACGTGTGTGGTACTATGAATGCGAAGATAACAGGACATTATGCAATGGAAGAGTTAGGTATGGCATGGTAAATCCCTTTTTTCCCTTCACCATGAAAAACAGGAGGATCGGTTAAAAGATATGAAACGGTATTTAGTAGTGAAAGGAGAAATGATTACGGTCATTAGCAAGGCAAGGTGAAAACACTGTCATATAGCATTAGCTTGTAGTGGACGGAGAATGAATACTCCTTTTGAAGGGCAGGGCAAGGTAGCCAAAAGTTGAAGACATAACAAACTTGAAGGTCTTCTTTTTTTAGGACAAAGATTATAGATGCTGGAGTAGCGCCTACCCTGCGGTTGCAGCACTAGCTGGAGCTAGCATGATCTAGAACGGTTTTTGGTTCAAAGAACATGCATGTGACGGTGAATGGACACTCTGATCTATCTGAATGTTTACGATAGCTCACTTGTTCTATGTAGAGGAAAATTTTTATCAGATTGTCCTCCGAAAGCTTTGTTGCTCGGTCATAAGTTTCCTCATGTATTCCTACTATATACAAAATGAAAAACAAGGTGTCATCTTTACAAAGTTATGAAGCATGTTGGTTTTCTTGTGCGCTGCAGTGATCTGATGCGTTCGAGTTCATGGTGCAGAACGATCTTCGGATTGGCCAATGAATAATGGCATTGTTATGTTCAGAAGCACATCAAGCCAATCTTTGCTAAGAAGAAATAGTGCAGAACGATTCGCCACATGTGCATGGAAAACGGCAGTGCTGATTAATTTCAGTTAACTCATCAGTGGCTTGGCCTGATAAATAAAAAAAGTATCGTGGTTTTACTCAATTAATAGCTGCATGCTAGAGTCATCATCAGTGCTAATTTTTCTTTACTTATCCAATGAAGCTTGGATCTGAATTATGGTGTAAAGTTTTTACTATCTTGTCAGTTTGAATTTGTGCACGTGTGATGTGGAGATAACAGGGGCATTATGCAACGGAAGAGTTGCAAAATAGGGTGTGGAGATAACTGCGCCCCCTTTTTTTTGTGAATGTATGCTGAATGCAACCGGGTTTGTACTACTTTTGTATGTGGTTCACTTGACTAAGATCTTTAGGGATTGCTTTTGTTGTATATTGCTCCAGTTATGGAGCAGTTTTAAGTTTTAGCAGGGAGTGGGCAACATTTAGTTTTCTTGTTTTGCCTCTGTGCAATCTCACTTGTCGGCCGCTGGAACAATTCAAATTGGAACCAGTTAAGTTGTTACATGAGTTCAAAACGGAGAAAAGGCAAGAGTATTTAACATTGTTACTTTGTTGTAGATGGAGCTGAAAACTTAAATCGCCATGAAAATTTGCAATTAATCTGTTGCAAAATCAACAAATACATCTCCATAGTTCCAACTTTTGATTGACGGCCACCAAACTAGTGAATAAATACTCAAAATAAGTAAAGATGTTTATCTTAAAGACTTGATTGATAAAAGTAAATTATGGACAGTTCCTTTCTTCCATATGGAGTCGGATTTTTCTTATCACAGTTTTCTTTCCTGTACATAGCAGTGCATCTCTCCCTACATAGCTATTTTATCTTTAGACTGCATGACTTGATCAGAATATCAGGCCACGTAACCTTTTCAAAACTATAGTCAGATCCCAGCCGAACGTCCATTTGCCTAGTGTTTTGAGATAATTAGTCTGAAGCACCATCCACAAAATTGTAAAATTTAGTAGCTTGGGCATTATAAGTAAGGTCAGCTATAGAGCCGAATTCATTTCTCACGGCAGAAGAACTCCTCGGCTCTGTCCAAGAAAGAAGCTGGGATCTTTCTATGCAACAAGAAGTTAGATGAAGCTTCTCCAGCTCTTCGCTTCAGAGGCCCATCATCAACACCTCTTCCTCTACCATCCTTCTGAGCCCTATTTCTGTTGTATCTGATTCCTCCTGAAACACTCTTCCCAACAACTGGCCGTCCAATTTTACGGCTTGGCCTTATTGGGATGTCACCTTGTGAGTTCCTAGTATCGAGTAAACTCTGAGTGTTATCACCTGAATTGTTTCCAGAACCATCTACAGCAAAGGAATCTGGAGGAGTCAATCCTGATGTTTGACAGGACTTGATCAAAGAACGAAGCATATCTGTGCTTATTTCCTGCTGTACAACACTTAGGTTCTGATCACAACCATAGCAAGCAGCGATCAGAGCAGCAGCCAAGATGGGCATCAG
The DNA here is from genome assembly GCF_016808335.1 of Panicum virgatum. Taxonomy (NCBI): domain Eukaryota; kingdom Viridiplantae; phylum Streptophyta; class Magnoliopsida; order Poales; family Poaceae; genus Panicum; species Panicum virgatum. Next base: position 63,506,678 of record NC_053138.1, on the reverse strand, counting down.
CTCGGGGTCACTGAAGAAAACAAATGGCAGGTCGCACACCTGTATCCTAAAACTCATCAGATTATTGCCCAACAATCCAAAGAAATTAAGAGAGAAGTGTCTACTTATTTACCTTATGAAGTATGGTGGGACTCTTTCCCCACCGAAGAACAGCTTGGTTCTCAGCATGGAACAAAGAAAAGTAGCCAAGAAGTAGCAGAGATTCTAGAAGCAGCAAACCAACCTAAGAAAATAGCACAAACCTCACAACTGAGAACAGAGGAAGCAGGAAAAAAGTTATACTTGTAAAAGCACTAAAGAAAATAATATGATATACATCATGCTGGATGAACACACGATTATACAAGGAATAGACTTATATTTTTACCTGATCATTTGGTACCCTCCATTTGTTCATGCAATGACTCAGCAGGAAGCTGATTAAATGGAAGAATTCCATCTTTAGATCTGATCTAGCCTGAAAACAATTCATAACCAGTAAGAATACTAACTTATGCAGGAAAAAAAAAAGAGAGCAAAGGTATCAATGGTTCCCATATTCATACTGTTGGCTTTGCCAGACAGATAATTCATCTGAAACCTTTGTGGATAGATTGTTCTACACTGATACCATGGACAATAACTAGTGTAGGGAAGTAGTTAAGTTTTAGTGTGTCTGAATGGCCGACATTGGTTTCAGTACTCAAAGTGATACATCCAAAAGAACAGGCAAGTAACCAATAATAGGACCGACAATATCTATCCTTTTATGAAGAGGACTTACCAGCATGCACTGCAGAAGGTTAATATCCAAACGTGCCATATTGTTCAAAACTTTTAACACGCCAGTGGCCACTTCTTCGAAATTTGATGGAAGAATAGCTGGAGTCTGAAAAATGAGTTAGTAAATTTTTGTAGCAAGAAGAGATTCATAAAGAAATGCGTCAAACATGCGAAATTTGCCCTACTAATTTCTAAGACGCCAAAACTCGAGTTTCTGCTAGTAAATGAGCAGTGTCATTTTAGCATGTTTTTTTTTGTTACAAGAACACAAAGCACCTATTTAAAGATGTTACATATCAATTATCATGTACCAATAATCTAGAATGCACATGTAAATTTTATAAGGAGTCATGTAATTTTGTGAAAATGACAATAGGTCTAGAGATATAGAATTTTGAAACAGCATAACAAATTTCTCAAAAAAAAAAACATTGCCCCTCAATACAGAAGGCGGACAAACCTGATCTGATGATGATCTATTATTTGCCTGGAGCAAAACAGCAGTCAAAAGTGATGGTAGACTAACAAGGCCAGTCTCAGCCATTGCAGAGAGTAAAAGCATTACAGGATGCTTTAGGTTTGTTTCATTGCCTTTTCCAGGACTATTATTATACACTGAACCTACATTGTTCACCTTTCTTGCTTCAAGAAAACTGTCTGTTGTGCTACTTTCATCTCCCTGGCTAGGAATTTCAGAACACTTCTCTGTAGTAATCCCCAAATCAGGCAGTTGCATTGCTGAGTTATTCAGGCCATCAGAGACTATCAAGTCTTTTCTAGTTTCATCAACATATTTTCTGTCCCCTTGAATGCTCAAATCATGCAGTTTACAGGATTTGTTTTCTTCGGTCAGTTCACTACACAAGGATGGCAATTTTGTATCTCCAGACTGATCTAGTGTCATCAACTGGTTCCCCATACTGTCTTGTGAGCTAAGATATTCATATTTTTGAACTATATTGCCACCTAATGTCCTGCATTTGCAGGACTCCCAATCGATGGTAGAGAAATTTCCAGGTTTAGATGTTAACACAGCCAAAAGGTTGAGGCCAAAGAGTATCGATGATGGGAGTGGGGATCCTTCCACCTGGGGCCTATCATAAAGCGCAAACAAATCTCGGAGACGGTGAATTATTTGATAAGCTACAATCAGTTCGATCAAACCTCCTTGCATTTGAAGTTGTTCATCATTGAGGTGCACATGGCCAACAATTGTGGTCACTGTCCATAAGAAGCCATCTAACACTTCACCTGACGACTCTGTATTCTCAGTTGAAGTTTTGTTAGACAGAAGATTTGAGCTTCCAGAGTTGGATGCTGCCACCTTAATGTAATTCTCCAGTGATGCTGATAGCATCGGAATAATAGGAGGTAAAAGATTCTGTACTAGAAAATATGTTCGATTAGCTGGAAGTGAGAGCAACACTCTCAGCAGGTGCAAAAGGTAGACAGTGACTTGACAAGCTCCAGGCTTTGAAGTGTGTGATGCAGGTAAGGCGGATGCGATGAAGTCAAGCAGACCAACTTGTCTTGATGCGTGTAGTTCAAGATCCTTTCCTTCTAAATACTGTACCCAAATAAACAGAAAGTGCTATTAGCAAACATCTTCGGTACTTAGTACAATAAAACACATAATGAATAGGACAATGAGAAATACCTTTGTTATGTCACCAACAATCAAACCAATACTAGCAGCACCTTCTTTTCTAGCTTGACGATGTCTCTGTAGGTCTTGAAGCCATCTACTTAATTTAGCTTTGGCAGCTCCTAGAGCAGCCCTGTGTGTGATTCCGGTACTTTCACCTATTGGTGGTTCAATAAATTCATGCTTTAGAGCCATTAATCTCTGGCGAGTCTTTTTAATCCTTCGTTTCATCTGTACATTATTAGATGATTTAGCCATAGAATCTGCAGCACTCGAATTGCCAGTTGTCTGTGAATCTTCACCACTATTAGTATAATTTGAACGGTTTTGGCCATCTTTACTTGGAAAGCGGCGCTGAAAAGGTGAAGGCTGGTCCCTAAGATCCATTGAAGCTCGCTCGCGTATCTGTTCTAGATGATACTTACGGCGCTGCTCACTCTCACGGAGCTTTTCAGATAATTTTTGGGCTAAAAGTTCAGCTTCCTCTTGTTGCGCTTTTGCTCTTATTTTTTTTCTGCGTTGCTGTTCAGCAGCCCTTGCTTCCCTTGCAGCACTAGATGCTTTGCGCTCCTCTTCTCTTCTGAAAATAGCCTCTTCTTTCTTGCGCTGTATTTCTGCAAGGCGCTGCATCTTCTCAGCTTCAAGGAACTTTCTTCGTTCCAAAACTGCTTCTTCCCTTGCAGTGTCCTCCTTTTGCTTTGTTTTGATCACCTGTAGCTTTTCAGCTCTCCGCATTTCAGAATCATAAAGTTTCTGCCTCAGCAAGAATTTCTTGTTTTCCTCATTCAACGATGTAATAAAACGGACCTCATTTACTTTAGTACTCTCATCACCAGCTCTTTTTGCAACCTGGGCAAGATAAGCTTCATGACGAGATTCACCACGTTGATGGCGTGCATTCATTACTTCTCGCAGTTTTGAGCTGCGCACAGCCTGCCACTCATTGACACGACTCAACTTTTCAGAGGTACGTTGTAGCCTCTGAACCCTCTCACTCTCTAGTTGACTCCTAATACGCAATGCTCGCGCATGCTTTTCTTCTGCTTCTTTTTTCATATCCACGGTGCTTCTTTTTTTCTTTTCAGGAGACATCAATTTGTCATGTAAAACACGAGCACGATCTGTAACTTTTCTGCCAGCACCAGGAGAATGAGAAACACGAGAACTCCTTGCAGGAGATTTCAATATGTCTTCCCAGTTTCTTTTCTCCTTCCAGGCATCCATTGACTTCCAAGGTGCTGTAATTTGCTTCTCCTTATCAAGATGAACTGTACTCTTTTTAACAACATCAGTTGACTTGAGCCTGTCAAATTTGTTATCTGGCAACTCCTTGCTATTCTTAAAGGTGTGCTTATCTATTTCCGAGATCGGTTCTAGTGACCCTCTTCTACTCCTTGCAGAATATGAAGGCATACTTTGTGGATGTGTTTTATCTGACTTGAATGCATCCCTGATTTGCTTCTCTCCAGTAATCTTTTTCTCACTACTATCAGGAAGTTTTACCTGACTCTCCACTTTCAAACTTATATTCCTAACAGTTGCCGATGCTGTAGTCAGCTTTGACGAGCCACCTGAAACTTCCTCAGAAGAGCTGGATGTAAATCTCTCTGCTGTTATACCAGCCTGCTTGCATGCCAGTTCCAGTTGGATTCTCTGGAAGGCCTCTAGAGATGAAGAGAGTATTTCTTGCCTATGTGGTGAACTTGACATCCTTCTAACCTGCATGTATGATGTAGCCAATAAGATTTAGAGTACTAAAAAACAGCAGAAGATAGTATTGTGCAAGGCTGGAAAGAAAACATGCAGCTTTCTCAATCCAGCAAACACATCACAGTGAAGGTCCCATTCAATATTCATGCACACATATGTTGATGCAAGGAAGAAGATGTTATGCTCACATAGTTAGTGGTCAATTAATCATAAATATGCAGAAGTAAAAATGGACCACAAGACATCAGGATGCCTAGTGAGAAAACATACTTCCCAAGACAAGGCATGAGGTCTCCTATGGTCAGCTTTCACAGTCATTGGCATCCCCTCCTTCGCTACACCAGCAGATTTTTTGGTGTTATCAAAATGCTCTGCTCTGGATTTAAGTTCTTGAAAATCAGATATAGCTTCTTCAAGAACAAGAATGGATTCATTAATTTGTTCCATGTCGCATTCTAGTTCACAGAGGAGGTAAAGTTCATCAACAGCCCTATTCAGATTCTCAAAAAGAAAACACCATAGCCTCTGCCTGAATCTTTCTTTGCTCTCAGCAGTTTCAGATCCAAAATCTGCAGAAACTGGGGCATGGTCAAGAAGTAGCGTTCTACTTTCTGTGGAAGCAACAGATGAAGATGTAACTGGAACTTCATGATCATTATTGGAGCAGGATTGGGAAACAGAGTCAGTTGAGGTTGTTGAACCACTAACATTCAACATACTGTCTGGTATTTCATGTTTATCCTGTGGCCCTCTCGTGTCATCTTTGGGCGTCTCAGTTCCTTGTATAATAATTGGGGATGCCTCATCAATTATTGTACAAGAGTCCGTCTCCAGTTTGAGTTTACTTTCATCCTTTTGTTCATTTCTGAAATGTGCACCATCTTCACCATGGCTGTCTGTGGAAGAACTATTATCTCTGCATGAATCTGAGGGTAGTGATAGACCTGGAACTTCATCAAAGTCCCCAAACTTTACAGGAGTATTGGACAAGGCACCTACTAGCTCTGTTTTTGGAGAACATTTTACATGATGAGAAAGGTCTGCAAATTTTGCAAGGCTGTCTGAACAGGTGGAGGATTCATGAGGAACTGAAGGATTTGCATGATCAGCCAGACCAGTTTTAGGAGGTTCACTTGTTTCTTCAGCCACCAGCAGTTCTTCAGGTCTTTCTACTACATACTCCGAGGCTGAAGCATTTAGGACACTCTTGAGACCACTGGTGCCTACATCATTGCATCCTTCAGCGTGAACATTAGTTGTTTCTCCACTACCAGATTCATCAACACCAACACCAACACCAGCATGTACACTCGGAGGTGGGTGTTGCGGCCTGTCATGCAACCTTGAACTGTCACTGTTATAGTTGGCCCGTGACCGTGATGGTAAGTTTGGAATTTTATTGCTGGAACCTCCAGAAGACCTCTGCAATGTGTACTTTGAGCTGGACCGATGTTTCTGCAAAATGGGTTCATGGTAAGTTAAGAATGATAGCAGTAAGAATCATGAGGCACAATGCAGCGCCGTGTGAGAAAATCATCAGAGCAAGACACAGAAAATAAGGCAGGTATAGAAGGAAACCTTTTTTACTTCAAACCACCCTGATCCAAGGTCATCCGCATCTCCATTATCATTCTCCATAGCCACCGACGAATCATCAGCTGTTCGTTACAGCATTCTTACTTCCCCAGGCAAATACATCGCACTGATTACACCTGCTTGCTGCTGCAGGAAATGTTGGAGCTAAATTATTTTGAGTGTATTGAAAAGGGACTACACAAAAATCACATTTTTTTCAAGACAATCCGTTGGTGCCTGGGGCAAGCATCTCAGTTAGAGACTACTATTAAACACGGATAGAACTCAGTAAACCCTAAAACTGAAATGCACAATAAATTAAGGAACTAGGAGAGAGAAAAACGGGGGGATTCCATGGGCATCATTTCCATGGGCAGGCTTCCATTGGAATGCATCATTTCCATGGGCAGGCTTCCATTGAAATGCAATATAAACCCACCGATGCATCATTTCCATGGGCAGGCTTCCATTGGAATGCTCAGCGGCGGACCCAGTATAGAACCAATAATTTTTGCAGAAAAATCGAAGTTAGTAGGTAAAATCCATGGTCAGATCCGAATACAAATAGCACGCGTTAAGGGGGTTTGGGTGTTCGATTTCGCACAGCAGGAAAAGGAAGGGAAGGATAGGGCGGACATACCTCGTCGGCCGACGAAGAACTGGCAAGGGCGGCGCCACTTCCCTGTCGTCGGCGCTTGGAAAGAAGGCGGCCGAACGAGCGCAGCGAGCGAGCGAGAGGAGAAGAGGGGAGAGAGAGTGGCGGCGGCGGCCGAGCGAGCCCTTTACCCAGTGCTTCGTTTCTCTCTCTTTTTTTTTAGTTCTTCTGCTCGTTACTTGGAGTAAGTTGTAACTAGCAGCATCTATAAAATATTAAATTGACGTAGCCAACTTTTTTTAATCACACGGTACAACTTCGACACTTACAACGCACGCACACTCACACCTCTATGAATACACGTACGCAAACTCTACCCCTATGAGCATCTTCGAAGACTGAGCCGGCAAATCTTTGAGATTGACGAAGTCACTCCAAGCGTCTCGCTATCGACGGGAACGTGGCCTACCATTAAATGCACAACACTGTTAAATCCGAGAATATTCGAACGTTCTAAAATACAAAATTAACTTGATGCAATATTTTAGATAAAATAATCGAACAATTTATTGCAAATATATTTATACTCAAGTATAAAAATACAACACTAATATTAATTTTATTTTTCCATAACTAAAACAATAAAATTAAACAGGGTAGATTTTATTCTATTATATTTATTCTCCACGGGACAGTAGTAGGAATGGAATCGAAAATACATTCACAATTTGAAAGAAAAACATATTTCAAAGGTTATAGAAATCAATCTAAACCACATGCACGAATCCTGTCACTATAATATTTAAGCACTCCATCTCCTTTCCCACTCGTATATGTATGCTTATATTGACCTAGCAGGAATTTCAGAGTGAAAGTTTAATAATAAACTATCTTCCAAAAATTATATAAATTTTGTAACGAAAAAGCCGCCGAATATTTTTTTTCGTGTTGAAAAAGCCCAGCCATCATGACAAAGTAGGATCGATCAAAAGGTCCTTTTAGCCCAATGCGCGAGAAAGGCCAGCCTAGTTTAGTTTCTCCCTTTTCATTCTATTTTGTTTGGGACATTTCTTTTTAATACTTTCAATAGTTCATTGTTTCATAAATATGTACCTTTTAAAAATTTTAAGTGCTTAATTCAACACTTTGTGGAGGGGCCTAATAATTGTGTCCACCACTGGGTGGAACACAGTATAGACCATGGGCTGATAATTTTTTTTTTGCAAAACCATCGATATTAGCAAGTAAATAGAAGGTCAGATCCGAATACAAATAGCATACATCTGGTTTTTGGGTGTTGGATTTCACACAGTAGGAAGGAAAGGGAATAGGGCGGCCGCTCACCATCCCTGTCGGTGGCGCTAGGGGACAAAGGCCGAGACAGTGGATTGGATTGGAGAAAGAAAAAGGAAAATGAAAAAAAAATTATAGGTATAGGTTTAGAAGTTTGACTGAAAGAACTCGGTCGTCGTCCTCAATGAGCCGTGAAAGAAACTGCAGAAGCCCAAACAAGAAGTGGTGCAAAGCGACGCGACGGCCCAAGATGGGCCGAACACGTTCCAAATCAGCCCAGATCCATCTCCCCACCAACAAGTTAAAATCCATGCCCTGAGCGATGGCTCACACAGACACACAAGAAAAAGATGGCGTCAGCTTGCTTGCTTCCGCAAATTACTACTATCATTGTTTGTCGGGGCAAAACAATCTACGCATGTCCATGAACACATTTGCTACTCAGTTTGAAACAGACAGCTCTGAATCCTGTGTGTTTGCTGTTGGGCCAGAGCAAATCAGTGCAAGACTAAAACAAACCGCATGCCAACAGTGCCTCAGCATCCAAGAAACCCCCTACTTCTCTGGAAAACCTGAGTCCCTCCATTTCGTCATCCTATTTCTGGGATGATGATGTGTTCTGGGATCGATCGACCTATTGCGACGCAACGCACGCACTGTCAGTCCGAAGCAGCTGTCCAGTCAGCTTAGAACAGCTCAGGATTCAGACAGTGCACATCGACGTATTACCTGCAAATGAAGGTGAGATGATGGCCTTATGATTGGGGAGGCAAGACCTCATAAACTCTGAATCCACCACCGCCAACAAGGAAGACAGACCAGACAGACAATCCCCTGGTCTTGCGGCAGTCGGTTCTTCGCTCCACCGCCGGGCGGTGGAGTATTCAATTCCTGTTTCAATTGAGCACGCCTGCCCTGCCCCGGCGGCCTCGAAGAAAAAAGTCTCTGCCTTGTATTAAACCACGGCGTCGCCTCGGCAGCGATTCCCGGGCCGGCGAAAGCTCCCCGTCGCCGGTCCAGGATAACGACGCCTCCCTCTCCCTTCCGTTATTCTCACGTAACCACACCTCAAGAGCTGAAACCAATTCCGAACTGAACTCTGTTTGAGCATGTGCATCCAGGTGGCTTGTCTGTCTCATCTCGCGACTTCTCAATCAAGAATCTCTGGGTTTTTTTTTTTGTTTGTTTTTCTTCAGAAGAAGATGAGTGAACTGGTGTTGGAGCCTGCCGGGCAGAAGAGAATGTTTGGCGTGCCATGGAAAGAGGAGCAGCTAGCTGATCGAGTATTACTCCATGCATTGACCTCTGACTGAGCGAGCGATTACAAAACTCTCCTTGACGCTTCTAGAGTACAATCTTATCTTAGTGTTACAGGCTGCAGATATGCTAAACTACATACTGGTTGGTTGGTTGCTTTGCTTGTGCGATTGATTACTATTATTATTCTAGCAACAATAATCTAATCTGGCTGGCTGCACATGCGATAGCTTTGACCTCGTCTCTGCTCTGAAGAATCCTACTGTACTACCTGCTGATCGACCTTGAGATAGATATTCAGATGACCAGCTTGACCTGGAGGAGCTTTGCGTCGTCCTCCCGCGCGGCGGCGGCGTCCTCCAGCATCTGCACGACGGAGCGCATGGACGGGCGCATCGACGGCGTCCGGCTGGTGCACAGCACGGCGACGCGCAGCACCCGCACGGCCTCCTCCCGGGCCCACCCCTCGGTGACCCGCGCGTCCACCAGGGACATGGCCTTGTCCCGGCTCTCCCGCCGCCGCGACACCCAGCCCACCAGGTCGCCGCCGCCCTCCTCCGCCGGCACCATCGCCGGCAGCCCCGTCACCAGCTCCAGCAGCACCACGCCGAAGCTGTACACGTCGCTCTTCTCCGTCACCTTCCAAGTGTACGCGTACTCTGCAGCGAAAACATTATTAGTACTAGTAATCCAACAAATCCAACGCATCAGGACAAACCAACAAATAATCCACCTGGCGCCATGTAGCCGAGCGTGCCGGCGACGACGCCGCCGGACGAGTCGCCGGCGGGCGAGCCGCCGCTGAGGATCTTGGCGAGGCCGAAGTCGGCGAGGCGGGGCTTGAAGGCCTCGTCGAGGAGGATGTTGCTGGACTTGACGTCGCGGTGCAGGATGGGGCGGTCGCAGCCGTGGTGGAGGTACTCGAGCCCCCTCGCTGCGCCCACCGCGATGTCGTGCCGCTCCGCCCACCCGAGCCCGCCCAGCTTCCTCGCCGCCGCCCCGTGCAGCCGCGCGTCCAGGCTGCCGTTGGGCAGGTGCTCGTACACCAGCAGGCTCGCCGCCCCGTCCTCGCTCGTGATGCTGCACAGCAGCTTCACCACGTTCACGTGCCGGATCGCGCTCAGCGTCCCCACCTCCGAATCGAACTCGCGGCACCGCACCGACGCCGTGCGACGCGCCGGCACCCTCGCCGCCGGCAGCATTGCCGCCGCCGCCGCCGCGCTCTCGGCGGCGGCGGCCGCGCGCGCGCGGGTCACGTGCTTCACCGCCACCACCGCCCCGCTCCCGAGCTTCACGCGGTACACGTTCCCGGACCCGCCGCTGCCGATCAGGTTCTCGTCGCGGACGCCGTCGATGATCTCGCGCTCGTCGAACGCCAGCACCCGGAACGACCTGATGTCCCACGAACCCTTTTTGGCGGAACCCAGCGCGCCGGCCGCCGAGGCCTCCGCGCGCCGCCGCTTCCTCAGATACAGGGTCACGCCGAGCGCCGCCAGCAGGACCGCCGTCGCGGCGAGGACGCAGGTCACGACCAATCGCGCGGCGTTCGCCGACCGGCTCCTGGACCCCGGCGTGCAGCGGCGGAGGAAGCCGGCGCCGTTGGTGGCGCACAGCCCGGGGTTCCCGACGAAGCTGTCGCCGTAGGCCGAGATCGCTAGCGCCTCAGGGACGGGGCCGCCCAGCCGGTTGTCGGACAGGTTCAGGAAGCTTAGCTTCAGCGCGGCGAAGCTCGCCGGCACGGCGCCGATGAGCTCGTTCCGGGACACGTCCAGGGAGTTCAGCCGCGGCAGGTTGCCCAGCTCCTCGGGGATCGCGCCGGCGAGCTTGTTCCTCGTGAAATTGACCGTGCTAAGCGCCGAGCACGAGCCGAGGCTCGCCGGGATGGCCCCGCCGATCGCGTTCGCCCCGATGCTGAGGCTGTTGAGACGGGACAGCCTCCCGATGCTCTCCGGCAGCTCGCCGGAGAGCTCGTTCTCCGACACGTCCATGTTCTCGAGGCTCGCCGCGTTGCCGATCGACGGCGGTATCGCACCGGCGAACCGGTTCCCGGCCAGGAGGAGACTGGTCATCGCCGTGGCGTTCCCGATGCCGTCGCCGATGGCGCCGGTGAGCTGGTTCCCGGCGAGGTCCATCACGTTGACGTTGGGAAGGGCCCACAGCCCCTCGGGCACCTCGCCGGAGAGGCTGTTCTTGCTGACCCGGAACCTCACCAGCGTCTTGCAGCTGGCGTAGGTCGCCGGTATCCCGCCGGAGAAGTTGTTCTCGAGCATGAGCAGCTTGAGCATGGTGCCCTGCTTGCACATGTCCGGCGGGATCGGGCCGGAGAGCGCGTTGGTGGACACGTCGATGAAGTTGAACTGCGCCCAGCTCCCGAGGCTCCGCGGCAGCTCGCCGGTGAGGTGGTTGCTGTAGAGGGACAGGTTGACGAGCTCCTTGAAGTCGCCGAACTCCGGGGGCACCTCGCCGGTGAAGTGGTTGAAGAAGAGCTGCAGCGACACGAGGCGCTTGAGGGAGGCGAGCACGGCGAGGGTGCCGGTGAGCATGTTCTGGGACGCGTCCAGGTACTGCAGCTTGGTGAGGTTGCCGAGCCCGGCGGGGAGGTCTCCGCGGAGGGAGTTGTTGTAGAGCTCGAGCTGGGTGAGGTTGGTGAGCCTGCCGATCTCCTTCGGTATCACGCCGGTGAGGTTGTTGTCGGAGAGCTCGAGGTCGACGAGGCTGACCAGGTCGCCGATCTCCGGCGGGATGTTGCCGCCGATCTTGGCCGCGGACATGTAGAGCACGGTGAGGTTGGTGAGCCTGGTGACCTCGCGCGGGAACGCGGCGGTGGGCGCGAGGAACGGGTTGTCGCCGAGCGCGAGCACGGAGAGGTCCGGCATGGCGGCGAGCGAGGCCCACGGGAAGGCGCCGGCGAAGCGGTTGGAGGAGACGTTGAGCTTGCGGAGCCTGGCGAGCGGCGAGAGATCCGGGATGGCGCCGTCGAAGCCGTTGAAGGCGAGGGTGAGCTCCTGGAGCGCGGCGCAGGCGACGACCCCGGCGATGCCGCCCGCGAGCGAGTTCTCCGGCAGGGACAGCGCGGCCAGGGACGGCAGGGCGGCGCAGAGGTCGGCGAAGGGCACGGACTCCGCGGAGACGTTGAGGCCCGGCAGGGAGAGGCCGGTGACGCGGCGGCCGGCGCCGCCGCACGAGACGCCGGCGAAGCCGCAGGGGTCGGCCGCAGCGGCGTCCCACGTGGCGAAGAAGGGCGCGGCCGCGGGCGGGACTGTGAGGGCGCTCTTGAAGGAGAGGAGCGCGTCCACCTCGGCCGCGGCGGCAGCGCCGGTGGCGAGGGCGGCGAGGAAAAGGAGGAGGAGGGGGAGGGCGGGGGCGGGGGCGGGCGGCATGGCGCCGGGAGGACGTCGATGTGGCTGGCTGGTTCCCTTGGTGTCAGTGTGCGGGTCTTCACTGGTTGGTTTTAAGGTAAGGTACGGCAGATGCACCTACGGGCTGCAAAGCGCTAATGATGATGTGCTGGACCGAATTAGGCAGCAGCGAGGGTTACGTTGGATTATATGGGGGTTACTTTGACTGTTTATTAGTACTGGACAGAGAAACAAAAGGTTCTAGAACTAGAAGGTAGTAGTAAGAACTTGCAGGGGATTCATATATAAAAGTGTAATCAAGCAAGCACTGGGCTTTGCTTAATTTGGTGCCATACATGTAGTAGGAGAGTACTCATGCAGAAATATACTCCCTCGATCGGTCCCCATGTTTCTAGAACCGGACTCGATTAGTTTTGTTTTTTTGTTACAGTATTATATTGTGGAAACTGAACAGTGGTGTGCGTTGTAAAAGTCAGTCTTTTAGCACTAGCACTAGCTGGTGGTCGTCGTTATCTGATGATGAAGGGGAGAAGAAGGGTCGGATAGTGGTGTGCAGTGCCGTCAAAGATGGACGAGCCCGACGACAAGCAATCAAGCATAGTGGACTCGTCACTTGGACTCATATATGACCGGGCGAGTAGCTCTGAGTCCCAGCGTGCTGACTCGATCTGCAGCACTGGACGAGAGAGAGTTTCGTTGAAGCGCGCAGGCCACAAAAAAGCGCAGAGTGCATCGTGTGCGTTTGTAGCCGACACACACACACACACACACACACACACACACACAACACTGCTGAATGCTGCTAAGCTGCTCATGTAACACGAGCTGGATTCATAGGTGAAAATACTAGTAGTATTGGGAAGTGGCACTCGGAGATGCAGAGGACGGAGGAGCTAGCAGTAGTAGCCAGTAATCATGCATGGAGCATTGAGCATTTCGATGTATGCGAATAATACTGCTCTCTCTCTCTCTCTCTCTTTTCCGGCGAGGACACAGAGATACTGATATAGTATATTTGCTAATAATGCAAATCCAGAAAATTAGTAGTAACTTGCATTGGTGTATCATTATGCATGTGTGCTGAAGTGCTGCGTGCAAGTGACGGTCGAGCGCGATGGAGCTGTCGAGACAGAAAGGCAGCGTCTCCATCCATGGATCGATATCGATCTCCTGCAGCCAGTCAGTGGTCACTCCACTCCAGACTCCATACACCACCCCACTTGAATGCCTTTGGGAGGGTGGGCGGCGAGCGGCGGACGGAACGGGACAACAGGCCGCCCCGCCCCGGCGAGTCGGCGACGGCGACGGCGGCCGACGGCGACAGCACCGGCACGGCATGTCCAGGCCACAATGAGCATGTAGTACAACAGGAGGCGGGCGCCGCCGCGTTTGACTCATCTGCGTCTCTGTCTCCACCGCGTTTCGTTTCATTTCCACGCACCAACAGCAACAGGGGCAACCGCGGGTGGGGGGCCAACACACCATCAGTCTCTGCTCTGCTCTGCTCTGGAGTCGCTGCATGCTTCCCTCCCATCGAGGTGGCAACTGCTCTGCCCCCTCCTCCTGAAAGCCACCACCATCATGCCAGTATCTCGTTTGGTTAGCTTGTTACTCCCTCTTCCGTTTGATTTTTTTAAATTCATAGTATTGCTAGTATCTAATTAACTTGTGAGATTATAACAAAATATGTAGATTGTTTTAAAGAATAACTTTTTAGTAATTTATGATATACAGTTATACTTATATTATACCCTATAAATTTGAGTATACTTCAGAGGATAATGTCATCATATTTTTATGATGCACAAAACTTTTAATAATCTTCCAACCCTTCTGACAGACAATATACAACAATTGTACAATTTAATGCAAGTCTTAAAGATCTGTGGCGGATAATTTTTAAAACTTCTATGAAGAGTCATGAAGATATAAACTTTTTTACAAGGTTAACATAAACTCAAAGCACTCTCGATATAGAGTACGATTCATAAATAGTGTCAGACAACTTTTCATAGATAATAGACTTTAAAAAGTGAGCCTTGCCATACAGAACGTCAAATCAAAATGGAAGAAAAGAGGAAGCAAAAAATATAGCCGTGTGCTGTTCACGTGAACTCAAGAAAGGAAATGAAAATAAGCAGGGGACCCAAGGAGCGATAGTTCGGACGTCCCTATGTGAACTAGATTCCATTCCTATGACGAAAAAAAGAAAAGAATTAAGCTCAATGAATGTACTATTAGTGTCGATCGTTGTTACTTTTGCTGGGCGCGCGCGGATTAGCTCCCCCCTCTCATCCCCGCGTGTCCTTTGCAATATGATTGATATTCAGAGTTTTCGGACCACAGGATGGGACAAGCTAGAGACATGGCCACCAGGTGTGCTCCAAAAGCTAGCTAGCACAGCAAAGCGCAGCCAGAACAGCAGCTCCAATCCAATCCCACACGTGCATTACTCACCACCCACGGATCGGATGGCATCTTCCTTCCTCCATCGCTCTCTGTCCTTGGTTGCTTGACAGCTTCTCTTTGTCACGCACGCACAGTTCCGACTCCATTCATTCCTTCGCAGCTCCTTCCTGCACTCAGAAACTCTGCACCTCAGTCTGTCACTCGCTGCAAAGCTTGCTAGGAATCACAGGATCGATCCATCGCTGCAGATGCCACTGCTGCCTGACTGACCGATCACCCCAGACGACGACCACCTTCTAGACAAGTGTCACGGTCTCACTCCTCTGCAATGCAAATGCCTTGCCTTCTAGAAGGCATACGCAGGCCAAGTATACTACTATAGTTACTAGAGTTGAGTTCATTATAGATACTGCTAAAGCAAAAGGGGGTCGGCATGCAGATGTTACTGTCACTCGCCCCGTCCTTGCCTGAAATGCATGGCCAGCAGCCTCATCAAGGATTTGCCCGTCGCCATCGCAGGGATTTCTCGAAATCTGCAGATGGCCTGGTTTCCATCATCCATCCCACTCACATCATCCAACCCAAACCGGCCATGAGTGGAATTCCGATTAAATTAGTAGCATTTCGTTTTAATTATATTAGTCCAAAGTCAAAAGTGGTTCATTATACCTTCATTTTCCTTAGAAAAAGGACATGACTAAGTCCAAAGTGGTTCAGCTACGCGTATGCGCACGTATCCCTCGCCATCAAAAGGAAATAAGCCGCATCAATATCAGTCCTTATCGTCGGCCAGTGTACTCGTAATATACTTTGTGCCTCTACCCTTTTGCAGTTTTTTTTATTTACATAACACAACTCAGACACTCACAACGTACGCACACTCACTTTGTGCCTCTACGTACTGTTTGGAAACACTAATTATTTATTTCCTATAAATAAACTTAATCCATGATTACTCTCTCTTCCAATATAGTATGTAACTAGGACTGCTGAGTACTGGCCTTGTATTAATTTGTACAAAAATTATTCCATTCGGGCCATTCATCAAGTCATAACATTTTCTTAACTTTCCTATAAACTTAATCCATGATTACTCTCTCCAATATATATATGCAACTGGGACTGTTGACTATTGGCCTCAGCTTGTATTAATTTGTACAAAACTTATTCCATTCAGGCCGTTTATCAAGTCAATGTTTTCTTAAATTTTCATAATATTTTTTATCTTGGAGAGAGAGAAGGTGGGAGAGCGACATAAAACATCGATATCACACTACAAAGGAAAACACGGCACTCACCTCACCACATGAAAATGATGGAAAGAACATTTAATTTTGCATGCTTTGGGTACATGGCAAAGCCTTTTAGCCTTTTCGTTTAATTGTGTGTTTAAACTACATCATTGCATTTTCATCAGAAACATAAGTATGTATCTTTATGCTTCTGGTTATTAATACCATAATCTATTACATCAAACACTGTGGATCGTATAAGTACAAATCATTTTTTTAACAGTTGCATTAGATATCATTACTTCACGCATGCAATTTCAAATCCCAATATTTGAATTAAAATTGCATTAAACATTACTTTAATTCCTTGAAAACTTAATTAATCAGTTAGTTCTGTTCAAGAATGGAAGCGCACAACTTCATGCCTTAATTTCTATAATTTAAACATAATATATCAGGTTTGCAAAATAAGATTTATGAAAGTGACGGGGAATTGTCACTATTATCGCACCACAAAGAAAAAGAAGCCCCTAGCAATAGATTACTAGATGGTTAGGACCATATGGAAATTAGATGGCGCCAAGTGGCCTAAGGTTGTTAGCTCAGTCGGTCTGGGCGCAACCGGCGGCACCCACAGGTGGGGGGTTCGAACCCCCGCCAGGGCGGATTTCCCCCGCATGCGGAAAAAAATCCCCCTCGCTGTGCTCTTGATGGCTTGTGCTGTGCAGTCAGCCCGGACCCGGCCCGGTGGGTAACGGTCCCAAGAACGTGGCGCCAGACCCAGTGGGCTGAGTGGTCAGCTTGGTCCCGGCCCGGTGGGTAACGGTCCCAGGAACGTGGCACCAGACCCAAGATCAAGAGCCGGGGTTCGGGGGGTTTTTTCGGCCGGGGTCAACTTGGCCTCTTCTTAATATAATGCCGCAGGGGCGGTCTTTCCCCCGTCCGGTCGAGTTTTTTTAGATGGCGCCAAGTGCATGCATGCGTGTGCATTCTCTCAGTTTATCATGTACATAGACCCAACAAGCTATCTCTACTTAATTGATTTGGTTGGAGGTGCTAAACAGATTGATCGATCTGTGACATGATGTAATAATCAACAACAAAAAAAAAACAATTGCAGGCGAACGATGACTCGACCACACCACTCGCGTGCGACCAAAACTTTCCAAGACGTGAGTGTGTTTCCCCTAAAATGGGGTTTACATATATTTAAAAGGTATCAGTATAGTAATTCCCTGAAATACATGAAGGATATTTATATATAAAAAAACTGCCCATCTTCTTGTAATCTCCTGTTTTTCTTTAGAGCTGAGCAACTAAAACATCCAAGTTAACGGATATGTTATGATTACAGTGAGTGCAGCAGGGTGATAAGGAGCAAGTATATTTAGTAATTGCCGTTAAATTTGGTTGCTTGGTTTGCTTGCCGGAAGGAGTGCATGTGCGAGTGTTTGCATCTGCAGGCATGGCAAGACAGAGCAGAATAACAGAGCAGACCAACAGGTGTGACAGCATCCTTAGGTCCTATTTAGTTCTCACCCCATAAACCCCGTAAACACAAAAAAACATCACATCGAATGTTTCGACACATGCATGGAGTACTAAATGAAGTTTATATACAAAACTTTTTGCATGGATGGGCTGTAAATCGCGAGACGAATCTAACGAGGCTACTTAATCCATGAGCTTGCAACAGTGATGCTACAGTAACCATCTGCTAATTATTGATTAATCATAGATTAATTAGCATCATTAGATTCGTCACGCAATTTACAACTCATCTGTGAAACTTTTTTTTGTAAATAGACTTCATTTAGTACTTCAAATTAGCAAGATTCCGTCGCAAAAAAATTTCTAATGACGAGTTTAGTACTTCATTTAGTACTTCAAATTTAGTACTTCTAATTTAGTACTTCAAAAATTTTTTGTAATTAGACTTATTAGATTCGTCTCGTGATTTACAGACGAGTTCTGTAATTAATTCTGTGATTAGTCTATGTTTAGTACTTTAAATGTAGAAAGATGCTCTTTCAAAAACTTTATGGGAGGCAAATAAACACGGCCGAGATCCAATAATCCCAACCGTCAACTGTTCAAAAAATTTCGGTCGTGGAGGGTGAAAGAGCTACTACTAGTATTAGCTTTCTGAATATTGGCCTATAATAAGACAGACAAGAACTCAAGAAGGGCTACTGCCACTGTGTGCTGTGTGGGGGTGGTGTGTTGTTGTTGCACTCCAGCATTGGAGGCCAACCCACCAAACTAAAAGACAGTACCCAACAAGCACTTACCTCCCTTTTTTTTTTCCCTTTTCCGACACACAGCTAGCTAATCATCGATGGATGGTGGAAACACCCCTTTTTCTTTCTTTTGTTTGTTGACTACTACTAACTCTCAGCAGTGACTAAAGGAGACGGATCGGACAGCGACGGAGCAACATATCTTGTGGATCTTGGTTTACATCGTCGACCGGGCGCGGGTGTCAAAAGAGAATGTCCCAGCGTTCACACACTGAAGCATCAAGCATGGGCTGATCGATCATGTTGATAAGTAGCACATCACTTTGAGAAGCTACGCACTATTGTTGGCAGCAGCAGCAGTGATGAGAATAACGGCACTGGAGGAGCATATATATACAAAGTAGCCACACTAGGGCCAATGCAAGTTAGGCGTATGTTGTTGTGTACTTGTGTACTGTTCAGTCGGCCTCGAAATACATCAGAATCATCATTTTCAGGAAGGAACTCGAGAACAAGTCCCTGAAGAACTCTGATGCTAGCTTGCTTGTCATGCAGCTAGTTACCAGTCTAGCTACTAAAATGTAAAGGGGGAAGAGAACGAATTTCGTTAACGAACTAGTTGAGCTAGTTAACCATAATTTTCCTTTCCGACATAAATTTGTTTGAAAACTTAAAATTCCACTAAAAATTAAGATCTTCTTTGGTACCTGCAAAAGGGGTTATTTTAACCAAGGATAATCTTGAAAGGAAAAACTGCAAGGGCCGTCAAAAGTGTAGCCATTGCAATTGTAATTGTAACGAAACAATCAAACATCTTTTATTTATTGCCAACATGCAAAGTTGATCTGGAGGACTATCCAAGTTGCTACCGGTTTAACCCCACCTAGATCGCTAACTCCACATGCATGCTTGAGAATTGACTTCAAAATTTTAATGCACAAGAGGTCTTTACTATTTTAACGGGGGCAGCAGCTCTGTATTGGGAAATATGACGTTGTCGAAATGATATTATCTTTCATAACGTTATATTTTCAGGGGGGACCTATACTGGCTGCGATTTTGGTCAATTTTGCAGCATGAGGAGAGGACAAAGATCTGTTCACGAAGGCCAGCAATTCTTTGGAGATGGTAGCTTTAGAACTATTTGCGAGCCATAGATGGAGCATAATAATATCCTTTGTCAGGCTTAATTTTGTTTTGTGACTCTCCTCTTAATCCAGCGATTGAAGCTGGAAAAATGTAATAATTGAAAGCTGTGTACACTAAATCGTAGGCCGGAAAATACCATTATCTAAAAAAATTAAGCTAGCTAATAATGGTCGATGAAAAGGTAGCTAGCTAGGAGAGGAGGATGCGTGCGTACATATCGCTCGCTGGAATCTTGCAAGCAAGCAAGCAGTGCCAACACTGCAGGGCGTATAGGAAAGGAAGAAACCAAGGGGAAGCGCAAGAATGCCGCGTCATGCGACCTGCTGCCGCTTTTGCGTCGAATCAACAGAGGCATCCGCCGAATATATGTATGATCCGGCCTTAAAGCTAGCTAGCCTTGCGTGTTGCAGGGTCATATGAGCAGCAAGAAACAGACAACATACAGTTTCCATTGCCGGTTCCACGCACACGTATGCGATATACTATATATTTTGGTTTCATTTGACCGGCGTGTGTGTGCACATCGACTAGCAGCTACTGGCTAGCGTGAGCAGGGATCAAGATTAGGGAGGTTACTGTTACCTACACTGCAACAGCACACAGCACATCGATTAGGTCTCTGTACTGTAGTCTGTAGGGGGTTGTGATCGACAGTAGTAGAATATACTGCAGGCCGGTGCTAGGAAGAAGTCCATGCAAGAAGCAGTATAATGAATGAACGAAGCTATGTAGCTGCTGCTACTACTACTATTGCCTTCTCTGTTTGTGGTGCATCATTTGTTGCCTATTACTATTAACTAGGCATATAGCCCGCATTTTCGCGGCTACTATTAAAAATTCAAAAATTTATATGTCGTTGTATTTTTACTTAAAAATTATACTATTTTTTTACCATACATCATCCTGTTTATTATCGTAAATTATGTCTTATTATTGATTAAAACAATTCAACTATGATCTACCTATAATAACAATTTGATTTGTTGAGCTTTAATAACATTACGCAGATAATTATTCTTATTTTCATTTTATTTTGATTGATTGTTGTTAGCTTTAGTTTTTATTAATAGCATATATTTGTAATTGATACATAGCTAAATGGTATTTTATATTTAATTTTTTATGATGACATTTGTGGGTGATTTTTAATTAGGCACAGGGCTATTTTTGGCTAATTTTTATCGTAATGGCAGTGGTGGGTAATTTTTATTTTTCTATTTTTCTCCGATTAACGTGAGAATTTCTAAGTCTTGAGAGCGAACGTGGAGGCTCCGTTTGTTGGCCAAATAATAAGACAATAGATTACTAGCTCATTGCTTGCAGCATGTAATAGGTATATGTAAAACCTTCTCCAAAAATTAAAGAAAGAAATTGCGTACTAGAGCAACTTCAAGAGACTCTGTATCTATCTCAATTGTTAAGAATAGAGATTTTGATGGAAGAATACCCTCCAAAAACTTCTCTAAGTGGTTATTCAAATATACCCATCGTCTATTTCGGATTTCTCGCTAGCTAAAGATAGATAGCGAAAATAACACTCTAGAGTATAAACAAGAAGCTGTTGGAGAGTGAAAATATATAGAAAGCGATTTTTATGGAGATGACTCTTCAAACGATGATTTAGAGAGTGAAATTTGAAAAGACTCTTGGAGATGCTTTTAACTAACTAGGTTTGATATGATATACACAGAGCGAAGGAGGTCGACCGATGGATCAGGCGCTGCACGGGTCCATTGCTCGGCGACGACGGCGGCCAGTTATCCGCGGCGGTACGGTGCAGGTCGCCGAGCATCCGCCGGCGGGGAGGGGACACGGACGATGGAGAAAGCGGCTTTCATTTACCGACCCACCAGTAAGGATGGATTCGGATGTTTATTCGAATGTCAGATTTTTGGTCATTTTTCTTCGATTATGGACAAATAAGATATAGAATTTACTATGTAGATTCATAGCCTTGTATTTAACATTGATCTTGTAAAGATTCATAAAAACTAAACCTCAAATTTATCATATATATTCTCAAATAATAGATATAAAAATTCGAATACGGATCGGATACGGATTCGAATCTTTTTTCACCTTTTTAATTGTAGGGAGCAAATAATACATAAAAAATCTATACAAAATTTTATTCTTATGTGTAATAATATGCTTGATAATATAAAAAAATATTAGCATAAAATTTTAAACATATCTATTTTAAAATATCAAATTTGTTCTAAGAATTCGGATGTCTAGATCCATCCTTACCCACCAGGCCCGGGATCATCACTTGGTGGGCTTGGGGATTCTTTCTGCTGGCCCAATTATTATTGGAGGCCCAGTCAGTCACCTGAGGACTGCACGCACTCACCCCTAAAAAGAAAGGAAACATGATTTATGAATGAACTGTAACAAAAAGAACATGATGTGCAGATAGTTTTTGGATGACTACCGGCAATATCTGCATGCTTACTATGCCGCAGTTACAAATACTATATACTAGTAGTCCGATAATGCTCTTGGATGTCTAACTGTTACTCCCAATGCAAAGTTCTCCATGGGCCAGCGCAAGTCCCCTACCTCACTCACCTTCTGAAGCATTGGAGGAGACCAAAATACCAAAAAGTTCCCAAGTTTATAACCATAACTAACGGCAGTGAGATTGACGCACCTTTGTATATATGTTTCACATGTACACCTCACTTGGCTAGGTGCATCTTCCATGGTGTACCTTGCTGTCCATCGACTACCACGCGCCATTGCATGTTGGAGAAAAGATCAAATGATGCAAACATAATGCAAGCTGCATCGCCTTACTTAGATGTGGGATACCGTTTTGAATAAATATTTTTCTTTTCTTTTTTATATTGTTGAAGCTCAGCTGGGTGTGCCCTTGAGCTCATGATCAAGAAGGGCTTTGCTGAGCTCGATATCTACTGCCGACCAACCGTCCACTCACACCTTCTGTGAGCAAATCCATTTGTCAATCTCTGCATATGTTTGAGTTTGACCTCTCTTATGTGTTGAGCAATTCATCAACAATCTAAAGCATAGAGCCAATTTTCACTTTGGTACATTTTCAATTTCATTTTGTTTTTGGATCAATTTGTGTGTGTTTTGGATCCACACAAGACAGATCAATTTGATGGGCGAGACTTCTGTTCTATAAGTTCTCCGAGAAGAGTTGTAGTTGGCGCGGCTGTTAATTTTGCTCTGTATTTCACACACACACGAGGGGGCGAGAGGAGAGTACACCATCGTCAGGCATCATCAATACTATCCAAATCCGAGACAGCTAGTATTAGTAGCGCTTTGTTAACCTCTTCTGTTACCGATCAGCGCTCCACCCAAATCTTTCTTTCCAGGCCGGCATCTGCCCGCACTGCAGGCAAATGAACCCAATTAGCTAGCTTAAACCAAAGTACAAACATAAAGTTCAGACCATTTTCATTTTTCAGCAGCTGATACCACGTTGCCACCACTCGGCATCAGCGAGCGCAGCACCATGCCCTCGCATGTCTAATGAATGATGCAAATGGTTTTTCGGATGACTTCGGGCAGTAACTGCATCCTTACACTCATCTGTAATGTGTATAAATAGAAAGACCAGGGGTGCTCTTGGATGTCACCCAAAGTGCTCTCCCAATGCATGAGCAGCTAGCGCTAACCGTCGTTTTTTTTCCGTAAGGTGTATGAGAAGAAAAACTTGATCTGAAGCATTGGAGGAAACCAAGGCCCGCCATGTTTAGAAGAAAGAGATGTTTTGTGGAAGGAGTGATGTATACGTACGATCAGACATACACCACCGATTCGCCCGTTGCTCGATCCGGATGAGGGCGTATGAGTTATTCGCCGGTGGGGACACGCGCGACGGCGGCTAGAGACCCAATGATTGATTTATCCTATCGGTGCTGCAACAACGGGTCCACAAATCAGGTAGGCGGATGGGCCGCCTGGAGACCCGCAAACTTCATCTAAGTGATCTGTGATTCTGGCCATGCATGGTTTTTGGTTTTTATTTAACTAGTGTTTGGCGCGTGCCCATGTGCGCGTGGATGCACACTGTTGTATGTTGCGTAGATATGAAGTAATATGAACGAATGTTGATGCAAAAATATTAAATAGATATGATACCGTATATCACATATAACATTAGGACGGCAAACCAAGTATGTAGCTAGTGTGAAAACGATATATATATATATATATATATATATTACACACAGGTAATCAAGACCAGTTTTGAGTGTGAAAAAGTCCATGCATGGTAGCGTGGATGTCTATTATAGAAGGCTTGGTAGCGCGGAGAGAGACAGGGCGAGGACCTGCTGGTGCTTGCTCTGCTGAAAAATGGTATGATTTGTTAGTGTATATTATGAGATGAGTAAAATGGTTGTGATAGTAGTGCAGTTCATTACAAAGGAATTTTAGTCAAAATATATCATGAGGACAACACTATTCTCTTTCTCTGCTAGAAAGAACTTCATGACTCAACTCAACATCCAAATTTCAGAATAGTTCATTCCACTTAGCATGGAAACCAAGTACACAAGCTTTACAAAGTAGACGAAGGAAGCTTTACAACAATGACATTTTTTTACAAAGTAGTCAAAATATTGTTGTAAGTTGCAGTAAACAATCAAGCAGTACAGAGGTTCACCTAAGTGTAGGTACCAATCTAGCAATATATGAGCACATATGAGGAAAATTTCTATTAATTATCATCATAACCCTTGAGCATCAACGTATATTCTGATTCTTTTTAGATGTGTATATCACAGCACTAAATCACAAAACAGAAAATAGGCAACAGAACTAATAAGGAGTGCCTATGTTGCAGTCTTGCAGATCGGGCATGGTTCCAGCCGTCAAGCGATTACCAGGAACAGAGGTTACCAGGAACAGAGGTGATTGCAGGTTGGATGATGGCCGGAACTCTGACGGAGTTACAACGGAGAAGATAAAGCGACCACCACATCCTCTGTACAAGGTGCCGCGAAAACTCATTTGTTGAGGAATGAACGGAGATGGATAGGACTTGTGCGGTTAGGGGAGGTGGATTGCTTGAGAGTCGGCTCCAAACCAAACTAATCCGATTCGGCACAGAACAGAACGGGGGCACAACGCAGGGAGGCGCCGAGCACTGCAGGAAAGGAGGCGGATGTGAGTGTCTCGGCAATCCAGTGCTCGGCGGCGTGCTTGGGTCCGGGGCTAAGGTCGAATTGTTGCAAAAACAGATGGTCTTGCTGTATGTAGCGCCGGCGGCACCCGAGAGCGGCAGCATGGGGGCAGCGGACGAGAAGAGGAGCCATAGCGGGTGCAGGTGGCGAGCATGACAGAGGAGCCGGATGCCATGAAAAGAAAGAAGTGGGGATGAAAGGAAGAATACGACGGGGACATTTTGATCCATAAATTTTAAAAACATATTGAATGGATAAATAGTGATGTATTTATAAGAATTGTGAAACTGTAATGGTACGTTCATCACAAATACTAACGATTTATCTTCAAAGTACTATTGCCAAATGCTCCAACAAAGAGAAGGAAGGATGCTGGTTGAGGCCACTGCATGTTTAAGGTTCCATGGTATAAATTGCAGCTTGGTTGTACATACCCATCTGGCCCGTGGATTGTCTAGTTACAATTCGGGACCTATTTGTTTCAGTCTGCAGTTTGGGCAAAATTGCAATCGCAGTCTGCAAGCTAAAGCAAACAGGGCCTAGAAATGATTATGTATATAGGACCTGTTTAGTTCATAAAATTTTTCATATAGTACCAATCACATCGAGTTTCAAACATATGCATGGAGTATTAAATGCAATTGAAAAAATAACTAATTATACAGTTTAACGGTAAACGACGAGACGAATCGTTTAAACCTAATTAGTCCATACTTGGATATTAATTACCAAATAACTATAACTATGAAAGTGCTACAGTTTCATAACTTCAAAAAAAAAACTTTTCTGTTCACGGTATAATAAAATAGGTAAAAAAAGTCCCAGACAAAAGAAAGGAAAGAGGCTGCAGATGGGAGTGACCAAGACCGAAACGATGTTGGGCATCGTGTTCGTGTGGACTCCCAAGACCAGACAGACCCCTTTCTTCATCGCCATCGTCGTCATCGCCCAGCGTGCCCGCTCGGCCGCCTTCCTGCCCATACGGTCATACCATACGGCCCAACGAACTCGATCGGAAACGTGCACGCATCGTCCCGCGACCGCGAACCAAACACCCCCAACCGGTCGGTCTTCCTATCCCCCTCATAGTCATCTCCGACTCTCTCTGCAAGTCTGAAACTCCAAGGCATAGCCAGAGGCAACCATGGAGCAGCAGCGGCAGCAAGGGGCCGCGGCCAGGCGGATGGCCACGCTCGCCTCCCACCTGCGCCCGCAACGCGCATCCTCTCACCCTCAGGTTCGTCACCACGCTCTCCCATCTTCCTCGGGCCCCTCTCCGGCTCGCCTGATTGATTTGCCCGGGGTCCTCCGAATCAGGGAGCGATTGCGCTTTGCTTGGATTCGCTCCTCCCCAGATTTCGCTATGAATAATTCGGGTTCTTGGAGAACCAAGCTCCGACCAGCCCCAAAGGTCAAGGGGCTCATTTGCCGCGGCGAAGGCGCGGCCGCCGCTCCCAAAAGCTGGGACCTTGGCGTCAAAGGAGGCTCCTTTGGGTCTGGGGAGCCGAATTTCGTTTCTAGTACAAACACTGTCTAGGATCGTTTGTCGATTGGGGTTGCCTGCCCGCCAGGCTTTCGTTTGTGCCAAAATTGGGGCATCTCTTCTGTTTCCTCAAGTGCTAGTAGTAATTTGCTGCTCGGGATGCTGATTCAGTTGATGTTCCCGAATGTCTGTACTGCCAAATGTAGAATAAACCGCCCGCGCACGGTGTTTGCTGCATCATGCGTTGTACCATTGCTCTCGCATGTGTACTGAATTGTGGGTGAATGATTTGTGTGCCAAAGGGGCAGCAATGCTGATAAAATTGCAGAATCTGTTTTGGTCTCATAGCAAATATCATCATTCCAGTTACAGCAATCCATAAATTTTCTGCTTAGCTTAGCTGTGGATAGTTAAATGACAGTAAGTACCTGATAAATCACATATGACACATGCTTTTAAGTTTTAACAAACATGACTTGAATCTGGTGATGAACCCAAGCTATCCCTTTCTGATACCTGTATACTGATTGCCTTCGACCTGTCTAGGGATTTTACAATTGTTTTCAGATTAGTCACCCTGATAAGTATATCTGATATGATACAATAATACTGGCTACAAGTTTCTACCTTCAGACTCAATTCTAGCCTCAACTGTGGTGGTTGGAAGCTAAAAGATTGTAATTGATGTGCTGCTATCTTTTCTGGGTCTGTTTTCACTCTCTGCTAAATTATCTACTGTTGATTTATTTTGAAGATGGAGGAGGGACCCCTCCTAATGGGATCCAATTGTCGTGCAAAAGGGGCGGCGCCAGGCTTCAAAGTCGCGATCTTAGGTGCAGCTGGTGGAATCGGGCAGCCACTCGCGCTACTGATGAAGATGAACCCTCTCGTTTCGGTGCTCCATCTATATGATGTCGTCAACACACCTGGTGTCACAGCTGACATTAGCCACATGGATACTGGTGCTGTGGTATGCTTCTTGCCATTGCGTGTATCCCATCTTTATTTGAAATCATTCTAAGAGATACTGGTAATTTGATTCAGAAAGAAAGATTGCCACCACAGTTCCATGCTACTATGCTAGTAGGCCTTTAAGACTTGGTCAAAATTTAGAGGATATAAAGTAGGCCTTTTATACTGTACTTCTGACTAAAATGAAGCAGTTCAGCACTAACCAGCTTGCTGCTATTTCAGGAAACAAATAAGAATTTCCCAAAAATTTAAGTTGTAGTTGTATAAAATCATGTCATGTCAAAATTTCTGCTGAAAACCTTGGAAGAGACTTAGTACCTGACCATTCAGTGATAATTGTTTAAATCTCAATTTATATCGTTACCTTTTTACATAATGGTGTAAGAAATCTCAGCTGCTACATCCAAATATGCACAGAGCCATTTCTTATTACAAAGCTTTTGATGTGTAGACTTCATCTACCACATAACCAGTAACCAGATGTCTGCATCTGAACAATAGAGGCTCAACAGTATGAAGAAGTTCATTATTAAATTAAACATGATTCTATTGCTAAACTTCCATCCATTCTTAGCAAAGGCGGCATACAGTAGGCTTATTGTCCCCATCGTGCTCCTCCCCTTTTGTAGAAACGTCTAGAAGCGAATCCATCGTGTGGCCCGGAACAGAACCTGCATAGAAGAGTGAATTATTGCCTTGTAAATAACAGCTTCCTACTTGGAGTTTTCCTAACAACTGTGGAACTATCATTGGATTTCAGTTTTGTCAGTTCTGAGATGTTCTTGAATGCCATCTGCCATTTGTTCTGTTATTCATTTGTTTCTTGGATCATAAATGTTAGTTTGATCATTGGATGTAATTACTTAGGTTTGAAATTCTACAGGTGCGTGGATTCCTTGGCCAGCCACAGTTGGAAAATGCTCTAACTGGGATGGATCTTGTGATAATTCCTGCTGGTGTCCCTCGGAAACCTGGGATGACAAGGGATGATCTGTTTAACATCAATGCTGGAATCGCCCGTACTCTTTGTGAGGGAATTGCAAAATGCTGCCCCAAGGCGATTGTGAATGTGATCAGTAATCCTGTCAATTCTACCGTTCCCATTGCTGCTGAAGTTTTCAAGAAAGCTGGGACATATGATCCCAAGCGCCTTTTGGGGGTTACAACACTTGATGTAGTGAGAGCCAACACTTTTGTGGTATGCACTTCAAATCATAAACAGAGTTTGCCATGGTTCATTATTGATACTAATTTCTGTATTGTCAGTTTCTCTGATTCCCTTCCTCTGATTACAGGGAGAGGTTCTTGGACTTGATCCCAGAGAAGTCAATGTTCCTGTCATTGGTGGGCATGCTGGAGTTACGATATTACCACTCCTTTCACAGGTTAGGAGTAATTTGAAGTGATACAAAATTCTTGACTTTATAATTAGTCTGGAAATAGTAGGCAATCAATTTCAATTTCCACCTTTGTTTTATACATAGGTAAATCCTGCCTGCTCATTCACTTCAGAAGAGGTTAATCACCTCACTTCTCGCATACAGAATGGTGGGACAGAAGTAGTTGAGGTATGCTTGTCCTTGCTGCATCTCTTATACACGAGGAAAGAATGTCAACTACATATTCCCCTTATGCATTTATTGTGCCCTGGATTTCGGTTCAACATTCATCTGACCCATTAGATCTATGCATTCGGGTTTGATCTGTTTAGTTCTATGATTAAGAATCTGCATGCTTAATTTTGAGAGTATAAGAGTCAGACCACTAGTAAAATGGATATGTGAGTCTGGACAGTCCTTATATTATATAAAAGACTAATTAGGTGTGTATAGGCATATCAATGACATCTTCATGATGCTGAAAACATGATTAGGTGCACACCTTTTTACCCATATGCAAGGTACTAGGTTTTGGTGGTACTTGTTGTTTACATGCGTTTTAGTTAGGTGACAGTCTCATACTTTTCTCATAAATAGTTTTGTTCTTGATTGTCATGCAGTTAATCCTAAAAATTCGTTTTTTTTTCTCTTTTGGTCTCATCGTACTATATATTTCAGGCTAAAGCTGGGGCAGGATCAGCAACTCTTTCAATGGTTTGTTCCTGCCACTTGTACCAAGATTTGTGTTCACAGTTTGTAGTTTGTAGTGCTGCTTCAGTTAACACTGAAACTTGTTTTGTAGGCGTATGCCGCTGCTAAATTTGCAGATGCTTGCCTAAGAGGATTGCGTGGTGATGCTGGAATAGTGGAGTGCTCTTATGTAGCTTCTCAGGTTCTTCTTCTGTGCATACTGAATATTATCATGATTCAATTTCCGTTTTAACCATCTTCACTGAATAGTATTTCTGATTTGTAAATTCTGTTTTCCTTGTCTTGTGGTTAAAGGTGACGGATCTACCTTTCTTTGCATCCAAAGTTCGGTTAGGGCGCTCTGGCGTTGAGGAAATTTTGCCACTTGGGCCGTTGAATGAGTTTGAAAGGTCTGCAGTCTGTACTCTCTACTTTCCGAATTTTGAAGTCCTGTTTGCAGCATGCATTTAGGTTAGATATATCTATCAGTCAACACCAACGGCAGGTAACTGCCTCAGCAAATTTACTTTGGCTGAGCTTTGTCTTGAACACCAAGTTCATCTTGCATGTTCTCATCAATCTTCGTGAATCACGATTGACCTTTGACGGTGGTAGTTGATGCTGACAATAAACCAGTTTCGTGCGTTATTCTCTGCTGGACACGTACATACAGCTCACAGTCGGTAACATATATACTAGATTACATGGCTCACAACCGATTCAATGCCATCCAAACCTGTTTCATCCTACCATACTTATAGTGCTGACAAGGACCACCGCAATTGTTATTGATGTCTTGGATCTCTACTGACGACCTACATCATTTCATCTTTTTCACACATCACTATCATGCAGAGCTGGTCTCGAGAAGGCAAAGAAAGAGCTGGCCCAGAGTATCCAGAAGGGCGTCTCTTTCATCAACAAGTGAGGCAGGACATCTAGCAAATGTCCAACCCCAACATAGAGAAAGATTTGCCGTGTTTTGGCTTCCTGCTGGAAACCATTGTATTGTAATGTCTCTGTAAAACTGTGTACATGGCGTGAATGAATGATCTACACGGCTGTACTAAAAAGGATAAATCTTTTCTTTGGTCGCAAAAAAAAGGAAAATCTGGTAATAAAAGTTGCTTCTGAACAGATGGGTCTCTAATGTCTGAATGTTGCCCTATATATTTACGGTATCAGCAATCTTGTGACGAGACCTTCTGTCTCGTCATCAGAGAAATGAAAAAATAATAGAAGAGAACTTGTACACTGATTGCTCGGTGTGATGGGTTTAGATGTTGGCAGCGCTGCTGTTGCTTTCATTTCCTGGCAACAAAGGATTGGTGAGTGATTCTGTTTGAGGACGGACACAGCATGCCTCCTCTGGTACAGTTTGAATCTGCAGAGATTGTTAATGCTCAATGTAGTAATTCGCAAAAAAAAAAAGCTCAATGTAGTAATGATGGTGAAACCCAACCAGATCGATTGTGACTGGAGATGATGGGTGGTGGTTGGTATAATGGTATACATGTTTGGCATGCATGCAGCGCTGTTGCTTTCACGATGCAATATAATGCAGGAAGAAAACAATGTTATCCTGGCAAAGGTTATTACTCCTTTGGGGCTAGCTGGATCGGATAACACTGTACCACGTCGTGCTCGATCCAAAGCAAGGCCTTCATGCGTCGCAGCAAGAACCTTCAATGGCGGCGGCAACCCAATAAACAGCCTCTTAGATCGAGGATGGCGTCGCCATAGGGAACAAGCAGGCAGGGCAAGTGGTTAAGTTCAGTCACACAAGGCTTGGATTTTCTAATGGCTGCTACATACTGGGAGCTTCACTGCCTTAATTAGTCACATCGAACCCGTCACTACCTTAATTTTATCCTCCTCTCTGCTGGGCTGGGTATCAAACCAGCTGCAGATGCCACGTGTGCATGGTATCATCATAAAACTGCAAAATAGTATAGTATACTACTAGTCCTAATCACCGCTGGATGACGACACTGACTCTGTGGTATGGGCAAGAGCCAGGGGCGGATCCAATGTGGCCTGTAGGGGCTCCAGCACCCCTGTGCACCATGGGAAGGAGCTTAAAGGTGCTGAAGAGCAATTAAGCACGTATCTGTCCAGCACAATTCAGATTTCAACTTGCACCATGCGAGGTTCAGTTTGCCACGATGATCTAATCATTCAGTTTTGCTGCTATGATGCAATAATCTTGGGCGTGTTCGTTTGTTGGGATGCAGATTCGACCGAGATATGTATGATGTGTTTCTGATCCTCTGCATGCAATCTTCTTCTTTTTTTCTTTTCCTTCTTTTGATATGACATTACGATGGTGCTTCCTTTCACTACGTCTACAGTCAGCTACGCATGCAGCCACTCACAACTGAACACTGAAACGGCGGCGTCTACCTGCAACCACCAAATTGATAAGCTTTTGTTGGCAATAAAATATACCAGGGCAGCATGGCTAATCCACCAATTATTGAAAGCTGCTTTCAGCCATGCATGTGCCCAGTTGCCTACTCATAGATGTCATAATTTACTATCAACTAGATCAGCTTTAGCTAAACTAAACTGTAACTTGATATATTCTAATTTCCTATTTTATATGACAGAAAAAGTTGAAAAGAAAAGTTGCTTGAGATATGCTGATCTGCCAACTGATCCCCAAGTCCATGTCCCTCCGGTTTGGTATTGTACCCTTATTCATTAGAGTATTTCTTGTCTGGCAATGACCAGACGGCGGGGTCCCAGAAGATGGAAGCTGTTTTGTATGCAGTGTTCATCACCAAGATGCTTCCTTAGCGAAAAAAAAATCCAATAGGATTGCAACAAATCTCTCGAAATCATCTAAAGGTTGCTAAAATCATCATGCTTTATTCCTTGATGGGGGATTAGGACCAGACCACGTGTATTAATAATATTTATTTGTCTGTACACAGATACACAAATGATTCATGACATGAAGGTATATATTGGTATGCAACAACTGCAGTCTGCAGAATATATATAATACAATTGCAGTACCTGATCATGATCATATCTTGCCATACCAACCAAAGACATGTTGCATTTTATGCAAACAGCACTGTGCCAACTTTACACTGCATATCTCAACAGCTTTCCCTATACGTATCGTATCTGCAGTACGTGCTGTACAGATCACGCGATATCCCTTAAACAAATGCTACATAATTAAAGAGCGTCTAACTAACACTACTAAACCATGCATGCATGCACCTTTATATTAATATTTTCTTTTAGTGAGGATCAGACCTTTATACGATAGAATTATATTATTTTCTTTTTGGATGCATGACTCATGCATGAGTCAGAGAAGATTGCATACCAGATTACAATGGACTCATAAACTAATTTAAAAAAAATTAAGATATATTTTTTAAAAAATAAGCAATGATGCAATTATTTGACAAGATCAGGGTGATATCATATCGGATTTCTTTAGCCCTATTATAATCTAATCATCATACAGTATTTTCAAGAAATACTTTTCTCGGTACCAATTAAGCGCGTACATATCCATTTGAAAGAGCCGGGATTGATATGATGCAAAACATTGCAACTTGCAAAAGCAATATTAAACAACATATGTCTCATTGGACATGAAGCAAAATGTCATTTTGATTCTCTCATCAGTGATTTTGATTGAGCAACTGCATGAAGTGCGACTCGACGTCTCGCCCAAAACTTGCAACTTGTGGTTCAGAAATCCTCGTAATTGATCAAAAAGCTGACAATGCATGTCATCTTCTGGTCATAGTTTACCTGATGAATGTGATGTGTTAAGCCTACATGTTGCATGCCCAGAATAATTCCATACCATGAGTTTGTATTTGATCATCTCTCGATCGATCAGCTGTTTATATCACCAGATGAAGAATCTTGCGTGCTTATCAATTATTATTAGATGTCCTTCACCACAAGGATGGCATGGCTAGCTGCTGTGACCCTCTTCTTAGTTTCCCCCCAGTAAGTAAGCTAGGGCTAGCAGTAGTCTACTTTTGTATCCTCTTTTTCTTCAGAACTGCTGCTGTAATGTTGGTGCAGCACTGAGTTAATACTTCTCACGATCTCATCTACTGTGGCAGTGAACCCCTCCTCCACCTGAAAGACAATTGAGTAAAAAACTGATCAAAATATTACACTGTCCCCCTAGCTAAGTTGACATTTTACAAAAGTGAAATGATGCTTTTATACGTTTTTGACATTAAATGACAAATCAACTCACCCTTTTCACAGTTTATTCCTACATGTCGATTATTTTCCTACATCATTTTTTTATCTTCCGTTTCAACTAAAGCACATGCAAAGTCAAAATTTTCACCTAACTACTTTTTAATTGACGAAAATAATACCTGATAGAGAAAAAGTGGTTCCCAGTGGTGTCCGCAAGCTGACTTATTAATTTATTATACCAATCCACTCCTAATGAGCCTAACATTTCAACTAACAGCTCATGTAAAATACATGTGTACTTCAGCTTTGTGCAATTAATTCTCCGTAACACCGGCAATGCATTATATTTTGTCCTAAATACTGAAATAGAAGCATGAATATAATCCCACAAAGTTCTTGATGCGAGTGCTTGCCTTGGCTGTGATGGTGATGATGGCGGTGGAGGCGGGGAAGGGCATGACGTTTGTGTGGGTGATGGAGAGGTGCATCTGCTCCACCTCCGATATCACCCTCACCAGCAGCCCCCTCGCGTTGTAGCAGTGGATCCGCAGCAGCACGCTCTTCTCCGACAGCCGTGCCTCGATCTCCGGCAGCTGTACACCGCCGGCGCCGCCACCATTGCTGCTCGCCATGGCCTCATCGCCGGGTAGGTGGTGGCACGGCTTCTTCACGAGCACCGCCGACTGGATGCTGCTGCCACCGGCGCTGTGGGCACCGTCCTCCTCGAGGGTCTTCACCTTCTCCTGCAGCTCCCTCACGTACTTCACCGCGTCCCCAAGAATGGTTGCCTTGTCCATCTGCAATAATAATGTAAATTACAAGCTCGATCATCAGTTATTAATTTGTTACTGATTGAATTAGTAATTACATGCATATATTGTCACTCTTTTGTTCTCAATAATTCTCCATCATCAGCTTAAATTCAAGCTAGTGACTCAACAATGTAGATTATGTTTGTTTGTACTCCCTCCTTCCCCGTTTATAAGGCATGGTGGAACATGACACGGTCTTCTAAACAATACTTTGACCATTTATTTATCATATATTATATCACTTTTGATTATAAACTTATAATCATTGTAAAATATATTTGATTATGAATCCAATCATATGAAATTTGCATTATAAAAATAAAAATTTAATAGTCAAATTATTGGTCAAAGATGACAAGGTTTGAATCTTGATATACGTGTATGCCTTATAAACAGGGAAGGAGGGAGTATTAATTATACGAACCGTTTTGAACTGCAGATTATATGTTGTTCCTGCAGCTCGATTTTTCCTAGCTAGCATAATTTAACTTTGAAATTTATTCTAGAAGCAAAGAATATATGCTCCATGTTTACACTTTTGCTGCTGCCAATAATAACCAAATATTATTCTAGCTAGCTTTCCTTTGTACTATGACCATCAATAATCAGAAATGATTGCCCCACAGTGCCTGTAAATAATATATGCACACTTCTGTTGAGCGAGATGATATAGGCCCTGTAAACAGTTCCCTTTACATGTAAACGCAAAATTTTTTTGCAAAGGAATTTAGGTAATTTGAAGTACTAAATGAAGTCTATTTGTAAAATTTTTTAAACAGATGGGTTGTAAATCGCGAGACGAATCTAACGATGCTAACTAATCCATAATTAGCGGATGGTTACTGTAGCAGCACTGTTGCAAATTATGGATTAAGTAGGCTCATTAGAATCGTCTCGCGATTTACAGTCCATCCATGAAAAAAGTTTTATAAATAGACTTCATTTAGTACTTCAAATTAGCAAGATTCCTTCGTAAAATTTTGCGTTTACAGCTTATTTGCGTTTACGGGGTAACTAATCAGGGCCATACATGCAATCTTGGTGAATATAGTCAACATGAAATTTACCAAGGGCCCTGACGAAGTTGAAAACATTACTCCGGCCTGGTGAGATATATAGATGGCTAAAAACAAGCATGAAATTAAAGGCAGAAAAAAAGAAATAAAGAAGGAGAGGAGGGATGAGATCAAGGAGAAGAAGAAATTGATACTCAGCTCCTAAACAAGAAGAAGGGGAGCAGATCAACAGAGTAGTAGCTATCTCATGGCAGCTGATCGAGAGCTGAATCAGTCATCGAAAGAAAGAAAGAAAGAAAGAAAGAAAGAAAGAAAGAAATGGAGAGCTAATTAACCTTCTTGAGCCCGGGGATGACGGTGGAGAGCTCGATGAACCGCTGGTTGATCTTCTCCCTCCGCCGCCGCTCCGCGATGATGTGGTCCTGCACAGGCCCCGGCGACGATGATGCCGCCGCCGTAGCAGCAGGGGGTGCCGCGCTGCTGCTCCCTCTCCTCCCCGCAGATGCGAGTTGCACCACCCTCGCGGCCACCGCGGCGTCTGGCAGCGCGCCGCCGCCGCCGCTCTCGCGTGTTGGCTGCGCCGACGCGGCGCTGAAGTTCCAGCTCACTGGCCAGTTGTTGCCGCCGCCGCCGCCGCCGCCAAGGCCGGTAGTCCTGGAGCGGGCGGTGTGGGGGGACCAGCCGGCGGCCGCGTCGTGGTCCATGGCATCGCCTGCGCCCGGGCTGTCTCCGGAGCTAGAACTGTTGGTCAAGTGGTCCACCTGCACTGTCAGGTCGCGGACTCGGACGCTGGCGGCGACGGGCTGCTGGGACGACTGGGTCTGGCCGGCTCCTCTGCGGAGCGCATGGAGCGACGGGAAGATAGCTTCCCGATCTCCGGCACCAGCGCCGTCGTGGTATGCAGAAGCTGCGGCGGCGGCTGCGGCGGCAGAGGGGTGCTGATGGTGCAGCTGGTTCATTGCCCACTGGAGGAAGGTGCTTGAGTCCTCCATATGTCGATCCATTAATCCTCCCTATCCCTGCTGCTGACTGCGTGAACAAATCATCAGGAATAACGAGAAATCATCAAGAAATGATATGTCATGCGGATGTAGTCAACCAGCAAATCGATCAAGAAATTCTATGTTTGTGGCTTTGTGCATGGAAGATAAATCGAGAAGAACGAAGAAGACGATGAAAAGAAGCAAGATTAAGGCAACTGAAGGAAGCTTCTGAATCAAGCTGCTGCTTGCCTGCTTCTACAAGTGGTTTCCAAGATAGCTAGCCAGGTAAACTGAGCTCAAGCTGAAGAAAAGCCAAGCCAATCAATCAATCAATCAAAATCAATCAATCACAGGTCAGGGCCGAGGTCAGGAACTCAGCCACACAGGTGCGCCCAGACAGATGGGCATGCAACAGTGCAACAGATCTTCAGCGAATCGAACCATCAGCTGGATGATTTGAGAGCATGCGCATATATCTATATATACGCAGTTGAAGAACAAATAAGCTAGCAAGCCAATAACAATAAATCAAGACAAGAAAGAACAAGCAAGCTGGCCAAACAAGAAAATTAAAGGTGACGACTCCTAGCTAGAAGAAGAGGTGTATGCTGGCCGACCTTGCAACCAAGAAGTACCTGCAGATGGTAGAGAAAAGCTATATACCCTCCTCAAATATCTGGTGCTACTATATGATGATGATGCCTCTCTGCAGCTAGCATATCTTGAGTTGTTGATTCCGGAGCATCCAGAGAAAAAGAGCCAGGCAGGACAAATGATCTTGCTCTGTTGTTTGGTAGATATATGGATTGGATCCCTCTGTATTGCTGGACATATATATGCTTTCTCTATCTTGTCAATGTCCCCCCTCGCCTCCTCTATGATTTCGTCCAAGCAACTCTCTCTCTCTCTCTCTCTCTCCATAAAATATTATTTTCCTCCCAGCTGTTGTAGTGTGGCCTAACCCTCCAAATATTATATATGTGGTACGTACCATAGGGCTTATATACATATATATACTTGGCTTTTACACTACTACTGTCACAGAAAAGTGTGAGGCTGGGAGCTAAAACATTAGTATATGATTAGTATGCGGCCTGTTCGGCTGTAACCAGCCAACCGAATAGGCCGATGCATGTGTACAAAGCAGCACGCAGAACCGAATAGACCGTTTCTAGGGTTCATACAAGCTAGCAGCATGTCCATGATGCATGCCCTGCTGCATCTAGCTATATATCTTTCTTTTTCCTAATTATTAAATGTCAAACAGCCAACCAACTACTGTTATTAGTTCACTCTTGAGTTGTGTTCCCTCAAAAATCTTACTTGTGCATATAACTATTTTTACCATTTCAGTTAATAATTGTGTATGATAATATAAGATCAGTGACAGCTAGCTAGCGAAGAACAAGTGTATCAATCAACGCTTTGCCCCATTATTATATGCATCAATTAATAGAAAATGCTTAAAAATTAATTCTATATGCTGTGGTCTGTCAATTAGGATAATATATACTAGTATATATAGTCGTATTTTGTTTCGACTCATGAGGAAATTAAAATACTATTTTGGTCGACGCAAATACAGGAAAATCGCTGGCTGGCCATCAGGCTGCTATATATTAATTGATTGGGGCCTACTATACGGCTGGACAGCTCAACCAGATTCTGCATGCAGTCCGCAGGCCCAGCATGCCGCATGTACCCTACACCATGCTGGCCAGGTGTACTGTGGCGATCATATCCGGCTCCGTATCATACCTATCGCACGATTCCCGAAAAAAGAATCTCACATGCATGTAGTACTAAACGAAGTTTATTTGCAAAATCTTTTCACAGATGGGTGTAATTTTTCACGATGAATCTAATGATAGTAATTAATCGATGATTGGATACAGTGATGCTACAGTAACCATCCTCTAATCGTGCGGTCAAAGGCCTCATTAGGTTCGTCTCGCGAAGTAGCGCAGGGTTGTGGAGTTAGTTTTATAAATTGACTTTATTTAGTACCCCTAATTATTGATCAAATTTTTTGTGCTACTTCAAACCAAACAGGGCCTCGATCACCCAACACACTCCAACAGTGCCCTGACTGTGTGTTTAATTTTTGCAATAATAACGAACACAGCTGCCTAGAATTATAACTATATATCAATGTTTTAAATAGCGGGCTAAGCCCTTTAGCCTTTGATTTTTCAAAGGCTAAGAAAGGCTATAGCGAGCTATAGGCATTTAGCGGTTTGTAGATCACATTAAAGATTAAATCATCAAACAGATAAACACATAGTTCAAACTTACATAATTCAGACGCTTAGTACATGATAGTCTAACAAATACAAAAGGATTCCTCTTAATACCAAGATCACGAGGATGTCAAACAGTTTAGACGGTGCAGTGACCATTAGTCTAGCATAAAGTCCAACAGATTAACAAGAATATAGTTCACACATAAATTGAAAATAAAACTTGAAACTAACATTAGACTATCAAATGCATTTCGGTATTTAGCGGATTTAGCGGGCTAAACCACCCCCAATTTAGCGGATTTAGCGGGCTAAATCCAGCTAATAGCGGATTTTCCAGCTTAGCGCTAAAAGGACCTTCTCCTAGCGTTTTCTTGTCCCAGAAGCTATAGCTGGCTATAGCGAAGGCTATAGCCAGCTATTTAAAACCATGCTATATATTCGCTACTAAATTTATTTTAGTCGATGGGACCGAATTATTAATACATACATAGTCGCATTAATTGGTTGTTAATCACAAGTGTTTTGCAACCGAACCTGCAACTTAATTCGTTCAGTGCTTCCAACGTATATATAGGCATATATGATGACACCCTATCTATTATTTATGTATAGCTAGCTAACCTCAATTCCTAAGTTGAAAGTACGTTGAACGAACCCCTCGTACATTGCTATATATATATATATATATATATATATATATATATATATATATATATATATATGTGTATATATATATGTATGTATATATATGTATGTATGTATATATATGTATGTATGTATATATATGTATGTATGTATATATATGTATGTATGTATATATATGTATGTATGTATATATATATGTATGTATGTATATATATGTATGTATGTATATGTATATATGTATCTATATATGTATATATATGTATATATGTATATATATGTATATATGTATATATATCTATATATGTATATATATATATATGTATGTATATATATATGTATGTATATATATATGTATATATATATGTATATATATATATCTATATATATGTACATATATATAGATATATATATATACATATATACATATATATATATATATATATACATATATATATATATATATATATATATATATATATATAGCTAGCTAGTTATTATTACATTTTCATTCGTACATTTCTATATATGTGCAAAAAGGTTTAATGACAACTAATTAACCCAGAGACGCTATATATATCCAAATAATTGCAATCTGGCTCTCGCAAATTAAATAACTCTAAATTGACATCGCTAGTAAGTTACATATCGACAGGGAGGTTAATATATATAATTAAGCTAGTGACTCGAAAAAATAAAGGTGATCGGCCGTCTGCCCCGTCGTCTTCAAAAATTTGAAAAAACACTAGTCATAGATGTGTAGCTATCTGCTGTTTGTTCATCTCTCTCTCCACATATGGCTCGCTCTCCATAATAATAAAAATAACAACAACAACAACAATAACAACAAGAAGTCAACAACAACAATAATACACCACAGCATGCCATTGACATTTTGAGCTCCCCACCCCACATGTCTCTGTGGGTGGTCAGAGATAACCAAGAACACAAACGTACGTGTTACACATGATCGAGGAGAGGACGACTAGAATAGAAGAGATGGGAGGGACGGAGGATCTTGCTGACTCGATAGACGATCTTGAGCTAGCTCTAAGCTCTTCCCCACCAAGGAAAGTTACTCGATCGATCACACGGTGGTGGGTTCACATTAACATCTCGTCACAATCGCATATTCGCATTAGCCTCAGATCGATCACTCCACTTAATTTTTTATTTAGTGATCGATGATAGATATATAATATAATGGGATGACGTGTAAGTGTGTTTTTGTCACAACTCTAGCTAGCTAATATAATTATAAGCTGTGTCTGTTATTCTAATCCTACGTGAAAACCTCCACAGCACACACACACACACACACACACACACACACACACACACACACACACACACACACACACACACACACAGTGACATGCAGATAATTAAATCTATATGTCGCCTGCATGTGCATGAAGAAAAGAACGTTATTAATTCCGTTTGTGCGTGCGTTATATATATTTTAATGCTTGCTGGTAGGAGTAGTAGGGTATATGCACCTTTTAATTTACTAATGTTCCACTACTTCAATTTTTCCTCCGAGAGGCAAGCAAAAGGGACACGGCGATCTATCGAGTAGCCTAATCAAACACAATGTATATCTCAAATGTTTTTCGTAAATAGAAAAAATATATATCCAATCTTATATAGTACGTATATATATTCATCATATCCTTAATTTAAACATGTCTGTTGAAATCACGTTTTACACACTTGCATATATAGTAATATTATTACTAACTAAAATGCTGCTGCTTCTACACACACACACGTTTGCAATAATACAATCCTTTTTGGCGTAAAATACAAAAACTCAAGGGTTAATTGGCTATCTACCATTGTTATTATCACATTTCAGAGATATATCACTACTACTATTCGCGATACTGTAAACGTACCATTACAATTATTAATTGCTTGCTATAGCCAATTGACAATTATTGATGAATCAAGTGCGCGCGGGTATGTGTATACCAGTCGATTTATTTCAAAAAAACGAGGCAAACTAATCGATCACGTGCTCCACGCATATATATGGGTGCCTCAAGCTGTACAAATTGCGGCTGTTAGAAAACAATAAAGATTTTAAACGCGTGATGAAAAGCTTGATAGCTTGGCACCTAAAGCTAGGCCGCCGGGGTCATCGATTGTCGGACAAAAAAAGTTGCGAATTATATTAACAATGCTTGCTAACCCCTGCTTTTGATATTGATGTGCTATACATCCAGCAGCCCGCCGCGGAACATGGTATTATCAACTTGTTATTAATAAACTGCTAATTAAAAGCGTTAGTTTTTTTTTGGGAACAATTAAAAGCGTTAGTTGGATCTTCATCCTTGCATGTGTTGGGTTCAAGCTACGTAGCGAAACCCAGACAGAAAGGAAGGTGGATAGCGTACCCGAAGGTTAGGGTATAAAAATGCACTGTAATCTCTGAAAAATTCAACCTTGTACATTACAAAAGTCTCGGTAATGCCCCTACCTAACCCAAATATAGACCCTTTTGGTGTGTTAGAGTGTACAATTTGTCCACTACAAACTCATCATGCTTCTCACGCGACCCTGAAGGTGACCTCCAGGAGAAGTCCCTACGTCTTCGAAGGTCGAGCGGAGCAAGTCTTCTCTGCCGGACGCGGAGGTTCCCGTGGGTCTCCATGTGCCACCAGCACTACCAGAATCTGGAATTGTCTTGGCGGCCAAAAACCGCCAAGGAATATACTAAAACTGTCAAGGAAATAGTTCTTGGTGGCCAACCGCCAAGCAATATGCGCCAAGAATAGAGAGCCAAGGAAACTCGATTTTTTTGGCAGCCGGCAGCCAAGAAATCTCATTCTTAGCGGTATGTTCCACCCGCCAAGTTAATAGTTTTTCTTGGCAGTTGGCAACCGCCAAATTAATAGTTTTTTTTGGTGGTTTACAACCGCCAAGTTAATACTTTTTCATAGCAGTTGAAGACCGCCAACTAAAGGTGTTACCTTGGCGGCTCTCAATCGCCAAGGTATTTAGTTGTTTCCTTGGCAAATTCTTTCTTTGGCTGCCAACCGCCAAGAAAATGAATACTAACAATAAAAAAATATATCAATAAATTTGAAAATGTCGACACATACAATTAACCATGCATTTAGCAACTCATCTTAACACGTACATCAAAAGCAAGATCTCATTTTCAAAAGCAATAAAAATGACTCATCTCCAAGATCATTGCAAGTTCATTTATCCTACAAGTCTCGAGTAAACACATGCATCTAAATATACAAGTCACTTATCATAGTTATCTATAGACCAAGATTTACTCGCATCTCACTACAAAATCATGGAGACCAACTTCTTCCTTATCCAAGTCATCAAATTGATCCCTGCAAAAGGATAGTTTCATGACTCAGTTCTACTCAACACAAACACATCAGTTCCGAAGACATATCTCAGTAGCCACATCAGACAGATCAGCAGGACTTCACATTATTTAGACAATATGGTTAAGCTATTGGATGAGTACAACCAAATATTGACTTGCTAAAATGCAGATATTTTAAGATTAAGGCTTTTGCAAAATTTCACAGTTTCCACCTTCCGAATGTTTAACATATGCCAAACATTTACCTATTTTTTCCAACAAATTTTAGATGTTTCAGCAAAGTGATTGATTAGCTACTCCTGGGTCTAAACCGAGAAGGATTGAGTTATTTGTGACAGAACCGCCAAATTAAAACTCTAATTAAGCGTAACGGCCGTCATTTGAACACATCAGGCTCATTAGCTTAACGACTTAATTTGGCGATTCTTTCGCAACCCACGTCCCGATCGAAACATCACCGAAAGTCCCACACGAAGGTGGGCGCAGATGGTACAAGTACGACACATAATTGAAAATACAACAGATATACATAAGACTTTACCTTAAGTTTTACAAACCAAGTTTGAATAAATACATAACTTACAAACTTCGTATTACTGAAATCCGGGTTCAACTAGAGGAAAGGGCCTACAACTACCAAAAAATGTGCCCTAGGGAGATCCCTAACTAAACGTCTGGCTCCACGACCTCCCATCCCTCGGCATCCCGACAGATGAACTTGGCGCAGCAGGGACAGAAGTCTACGTCTGTGTGTCCTGAAATAATGTTGGCAACAAACCCTGAGTATACTAATACTCAGCAAGGCTTACCCGACCAGTGGGTATATCTTAGCCCACGTAACTAGACATGCAAGACTTTTGGCTGGTGGTTATTTTGCAAAAATAGCAACTGGAGGTGTATCCTAACTTTCAATGTTTTAGCTGCATTTTCTATATAGATAGACTCTCACTAATGTTTGCCTATCTACACACACATGTTGAAGCACCCAATTTAAGATTCAGAATAGTATCCATTTTTCATATCTCTACCATCCTAACTCATTTGCTACGAGGTGACAAAGAGATCAAGGCCCTCATAACCGCGAGACACGGCGGATCGATCCGATTTAACCTTGCAAGGTGGACCTAACCGACACGACGCGCATAAGCCCCGTCGGACCACACGCACCAACCCTTCCCCTCCCCGCCTCGAACTACAGGACCGCCCCACCATCATATGGTCAGCCGAGCTCAACATGAGACCACCAAAAGTAATACTTGCATCCCCATTTCTCTGCGACTACTCGACTACCCCAGGAGGTGAGATGGAGTCCTGTACTTTCGAAGCAAGGCAGTACTAGGCTTACCGGTTTCGACTACCTCCTACTCCCGGCATGCGGTTAGTACAATTCAATCCCCGATCAGCACTGCCACAACGACCGGTCCTTAAACGACACAGACGGGGCTAAGGCACCCAGAAACCTTGTCCTGCTGCCATCCCTAAACATTCTCATCATTCCCCGTCCGGTCTCAATTTCCAAAGCAAAAAAATTAATAACTCATGTACTGGAATATGAATATATATATATATATCTCGCGAGTAACCGGAAATTACTCGACTCCTAACATCCTACATCTCGCGAGTGCAGGAGACCACTCGTCTTCTACCGGTAACATTAAGCATAGCACTTCTATCGTCCTATACATGCTAGTATAACTCAGGGAATCCTATGGATCATGCAACTAGGGTTCCAAACGATATGCCACTGGCCCACATTGCTCAACAATAAGAAAAGGCCCAACATAGCGAGGGGCGAGCTTTCCCCTCACCCCGAACCGTTGAACCCCTTTCATTGGAGACACCCGCAAGTAGACATGATCCCCCACTTGAAACAGGATAGACTGACGCTTCTTGTCCGCATAACTCTTTTGTCGGGATTGGGCAATCTTCAAATTTTCCTGAATGACCCGAACCTGCTCTTCTGCTTCATTCACCATATCGGGCCCGAAGAAAGTTCTCTCCCCCGCTTCTAACCAATTCAAAGGCGTTTTGCATTTCCGTCCATATAAGGCCTCAAATGGAGCCATCTTGATGTTTTCTTGATAACTGTTGTTATAAGCAAACTCGGCCAATGGCAAGCACTCATCCCATTTCTGGCTGTATGTGAGCACGCAAGCTCTAAGCATGTCCTCTAATATTTGATTTATTCTCTCCGTCTGACCGTCAGTCTGGGGATGATAAGCCGAGCTGCGGAGGAGCCGAGTGCCGAGGGCGGCATGAAAGTGCTCCCAAAACCGGGCAATGAACTGAGCACCCCGGTCCGAAATGATTGTTTTTGGAATTCCATGAAGACTCACAATGCGATCTATATATAACTGAGCATATTGTTTCGCCGTATGTGTGGTCCTTACCGGTAGAAAATGGGCCGACTTGGTGAGACGATCTACAATAACCCATATCGAGTCATACCCCTTGGAAGTTTTGGGTAGACCGACAATGAAATCCATACTAATGTCTTCCCACTTCCAGGATGGAATACTCAATGACTGCAAGGGGCCGGCTGATCTCAAGTGGCTAGCCTTAACCCTCCGACAGGTGTCACACTCGGACACATATTTCGCGATTTCCCATTTCATTTTGGTCCACCAGAACCGCTGCCTGAGGTCTTGATACATTTTATTACTGCCTGGATGGATTGAATACCTCGAGAGATGAGCTTCCTCCAGAATCTGCTTCCGT
Organism: Panicum virgatum; assembly: GCF_016808335.1. Taxonomy (NCBI): domain Eukaryota; kingdom Viridiplantae; phylum Streptophyta; class Magnoliopsida; order Poales; family Poaceae; genus Panicum; species Panicum virgatum. The sequence continues at coordinate 63,461,806 of NC_053138.1, read as the reverse complement.
AGCTCCAAATCCTTAGGCACCACCAGGCGATTGTTAAACCATAACACACCCTCACCATCCTGGTGAAAACATGCAGCCCTAGGATCATTTTCCAAAAGCCTCTGCCTGATCTTCTCCATACCCGCATTATTTTTCTGAGCCTCCACAATTCGATCCCAGAGTGTAGGTGTGAGAGTAATATTAGCAAGTGTGCCTTCAGATACAATGACCAGATTTAATTTCTCCATTTCTTGACATAAGGTGGCATGCACCGCTGTGGCTGAGATACAACTGCAACTGGCTTTGCGACTCAACGCATCGGCCATAACATTAGCCTTGCCCGGATGATAATGAATCTCCAGGTCATAATCCTTGATGAGTTCTAACCACCGTCTCTGGCGCAAATTCAGCTCGCTCTGGGTGAAAATATACTTAAGACTCTTGTGGTCTGAGTATATGTGAACAAGATTACCCAGAAGACAATGGCGCCAGATCTTTAATGCATGCACGACCGCTGCTAGCTCCAGATCATGTGTAGCATAATTCTCTTCGTGGCGTCTGAGGGCTCTGGAGGCATAAGCAATCACTCGCTGATCCTGCATAAGGACGCAGCCTAGGCCCGTACCTGATGCATTACAACAAGTATTAATGGCCAAATAATATCCGGCAAAAACAATCAAGGATGAATACGGAGCCAAGACCCGTACCTGATGCATCACAGTACACATCAAATGGCCGGGTAATATCTGGCTGAGCGAGGACAGGGGCAGACATCAGAAGTCTTCTCAGAGTCTGAAAAGCCTGCTCACATTTGTTGTCCCAACTAAATCTCACCTCTTTCTTGAGTAATTCAGTCATGGGCCTAGCAATTTTTGAGAACTCCGGTACAAACCGCCAGTAATACCCTGCTAGCCCAAGGAAACTCCGGATCTCTGAAACAGACTCTGGAGTCTTCCAATTCAGGACATCCTGAATCTTGCTAGGATCAACAGAAATCCCCTTGTATGAGATGATGTGGCCCAAGAACTGGACTTCCTTGAGCCAAAAATCACATTTACTGAACTTGGCGTACAACTTGTGCTCCCGCAGGCGCTGAAGCACAATGCGGAGATGCTCTGCATGTTCTTCTTCATTTTTGGAAAATATCAGGATGTCGTCAATGAAAATCACGACGAACTTATCTAGCTCGGGCATGAACACCGAGTTCATGAGATACATGAAGTGAGCAGGTGCATTGGTTAGCCCGAAAGACATGACCAGGTATTCATAAAGCCCGTATCTGGTGGAGAAAGCCGTCTTGGGAATATCCTCAGCTCTAATCTTTATCTGATAATAACCCGAGCGGAGATCAATCTTTGAAAATACCCGGACCCCGAATAGCTGATCAAACAGGATGTCAATCCGTGGAAGTGGGTATTTATTCTTGATTGTGACGGCATTCAAAAGTCTATAATCCACGCACAACCTGAGGCTTTCATCTTTCTTTTTCACAAAGAGTGCAGGACAGCCCCAAGGTGACGTGCTAGGACGGATATAGCCTTTATCAAGCAGTTCCTGTAATTGCTTCTTTAGCTCTGCTAGCTCATTGTGTGGCATCCGGTAAGGCCTCCTAGATATCGGTGCCGTACCCGGTTGCAATTCAATGGCAAATTCCACATCACAGTCAGGTGGCATCCCGGGTAGATCCTCCGGAAAAACGTCCGGGTACTCACACACCACTGGTATGTCAGCCAAAGCCTTGCCCTTAGTGTGATTCACAGTGGAAGTGGTTGACTCAAGGTTCCTTAAAGACAAGGTCATAGACCCTTGGTCAGATGATGTTATGTGCACCGAATGTGCATTAGTGTCTAAAAGAACTCCTTGTTCCTTCATCCAGTTCATGCCAAGTATAATATCCACTCTTTGAGTTGGGAGTACTATAAGATGTGCTATAAATCCTTTTCCTTGTAACTGGAGAGGCACTCGCCTGACAACTTGGTTGGTAATTAATTGACCCCCGGACGAATGAATATTGTATGGATTTGGCATGTTCTCTATTTTCAATCCCAGCCTAATGGCGCACTCCTTGCTAATGAACGTATGAGATGCCCCAGAGTCAAACAATATGGTGACGGGATGATCGTTTACAGAAAACGTACCCGCCATCACTGGAGCTCCCTCAGGAATACCCTCGAGGGTGGTGTAGTGCACTTGCCCCGGCTTGAAATGAGCCACATTCTGCTTCTGACTCTGCTGACCAGACTGCTGGCCCTACTTTGGCGGCATTGGGCAGTTCCGTGCAAAGTGACCCAGCTGTCCACAGTTGTAACACGGAAATAAATTGGGGCGCATCCCCGGCTGCTGCACCCAGACCTTCTGCTCATTCTGCTGAGGGGCAGGAGGCCTGGCTGTCCCCTGTGGCTGAGTGTACTGAGGCGGCCTGTATCCCCACTGCTGCTGTGGCTGGTGCTGGAAGGGGGCACGCTGTGGGCCCGGCTGCACCAGGCAGATCCTCTGAGGAGCGCTGCTAGAAGACCCCACAGCCGGTGATTTTCTCTTCTTCTCTGCTTTATGAGCTAGATGGGCATCCTCCTGAATGATAGCCCCATTGACTAACTCGCTAAAAGTGTCAAACTTGAACATCGCCAGGCGATCCTGGAGCTTGCTGCTAAGCCCCTGCCTGAAACATGCCTGCTTCTTCTCATCAGTATCCACGTGATAGCCAGCATACTGTGAGAGCGCGTTGAAATTCTGGGCATATTGCATCACATTGTTGTTACCCTGCTTTAGGGCCAGGAACTCAGTGAGCTTCCTGCGAATGACCCCTGCAGGAATATGGTGTACTCTAAAAGTCTCCTTGAACTCATCCCAAGAAAACCGGGTGTCAGCAGGGAACATCGCCACGTGGTTGTCCCACCACGTGCGTGCGGGACCCCTGAGCTGCTGTGCTGCAAATGACGCCTTGTCATTGTCATTGTAGGGATACAGTGTGAACTTGGACTCTATGGTCTTAAGCCAGCTGTCGGCCTCCAACGGCTCGTCGGCCTTGTGAAACAGCGGCGGCTGGGTCCCTAGGAACTCCTGGTACCCTGGAACAGGTGGCGGGTGGTGCCCTGGCCGTGGTCCTGCCCCCTGCTCCACAAGTAGACGGAGGAGCGCCGTCTGCTCGTCACGCCCAGTAAGTATGGCCGCAATGGTCTGGGCCAAATCAGGAGGATTCGGAGGTGCTGCCATTCTGCATTGAACCATGACAAGATGAGCTCCTTTATTCAGATAAATCAAAACAATACCGACAGTAACTAATCTTTCTATTCATGGCACAATAGAGAATATAAAGCTTCAAAACAATTCGAAATGATGCTTGCAGGCGGGGCCAGGCGATCGATCGGCGCATCCGGTCGGTCTAACCGATCTCCCCTGGTCCAGCCGAAAATGGTATGGCGGACCGTCCGCAGTACATGGGCGGACCGTCCGCAGTAACAAAAATCCAGCTATCTGGACTGTCCGCAGAGAATCCGCGGACCGTCCGCTGTACACAAGGCCACCCAGACTCAGTTCCAACCGGTTCTGGTAAATTTTTCTCAATGTCCGGCGGACTGTCCGCGGCACCTGACCGGACTGTCCGCTGAACACACTTTAAACTACGCGACAGTGCCTCCGGTCCGGCCGACGACACTTTCGCAACCTTTCATGCCTCCCCACCGGCTCCTACGGAAGAACCCAAAAATACTACAATAAAGAGATGCATGCTCGCCCTACGTTCTTTCTAATAAAAATTGTTATACCTTTGAAAAATTTTAAACTAGTCATGCCCGAACCACCCTCGGTGCGTTTTGGCTCTGATACCAGCTGTGACAGAACCGCCAAATTAAAACTCTAATTAAGCGTAATGGCCGTCATTTGAACACATCAGGCTCATTAGCTTAACGGCTTAATAAGGCGATCCTTTCGCAACCCACGCCCCGATCGAAACATCACCGAAAGTCCCACACGAAGGTGGGCGCAGATGGTACAAGCACGACACATAATTGAAAATACAACAGATATACATAAGACTTTACCTTAAGTTTTACAAACCAAGTTTGAATAAATACATAACTTACAAACTTCGTATTACTGAAATTCGGGTTCAACTAGAGGAAAGGGCTTACAACTACCAAAAATGTGTCCTAGGGAGATCCCTAACTAAATGTCTGGCTCCACGACCTCCCATCCCTCGGCATCCCGACGGATGAACTTAGCGCAGCAGGGACAGAAGTCTACGTCTGTGTGTCCTGAAATAATATTGGCAACAAACCCTGAGTATACTAATACTCAGCAAGGCTTACCCGACCAGTGGGTATATCTTAGCCCACGTAACTAGACATGCAAGGCTTTTGGCTGGTGGTTATTTTGCAAAAATAGTAACTGGAGGTGTATCCTTACTTTCAATGTTTTAGCTGCATTTTCTATATAGATAGACTCTCACTAGTGTTTGCCTATCTACACACACATGTTGAAGCACCCAATTTAAGATTCAGAATAGTATCCATTTTTCATATCTCTACCATCCTAACTCATTTGCTACGAGGTGACAAAGAGATCAAGGCCCTCATAACCGCGAGACACGGCGAATCGATCCGATTTAACCTTGCAAGGTGGACCTAACCGACACGGTGCGCATAAGCCCCGTCAGACCACACGCACCAACCCTTCCCCTCCCCGCCTCGAACTACAAGACCGCCCCACCATCATATGGTCAGCCGAGCTCAACATGAGACCACCAAAAGTAATACATGCATCCCCATTTCTCTGCGACTACTCGACTACCCCAGGAGGTGAGATGGAGTCCTGTACTTTCGAAGCAAGGCAGTACTAGGCTTACCGGTTTCGACTACCTCCTACTCCCGGCATGCGGTTAGTACAATTCAATCCCCGATCAGCACTACCACAATGATCGGTCCTTAAACGACACAGACGGGGCTAAGGCACCCAGAAACCTTGTCCTGCTGCCATCCCTAAACATTCTCATCATTCCCCGTCCGGTCTCAATTTCCATAGCAAAAAAATTAATAACTCATGTACTGGAATATGAATATATATATATATATATATATATATATATATATATATATATATATATATATATATATATATATATATATATATATATATATATATCGCGAGTAACCGGAAATTTCTCGACTCCTAACATCCTACATCTCGCGAGTGCAGGAGACCACTCGTCTTCTACCGGTAACATTAAGCATAGCACTTCTATCGTTCTATACATGCTAGTATAACTCAGGGAATCCTATGGATCATGCAACTAGGGTTCCAAACAATTCCTGAACTTAATACACAATTAGTAGAAACATATATAGGTGTCTTAATTTAAGATACTAGGATGTGCACCGGGGCTTGCCTTGCGCCTGTTGCTCAACACTGGGGTCAGACGGGCCTTGGGCCGGGTGCTCACACCTCTCCTCTTGGTTTTGCGTCGGCTGCTCCTGCGGTGCCGCGATCTCCTCAAATATGGCACCCTCAGATGCGGATGCTACACGTATGCATATGAAACAAATGAGTGCAGCCCAAAGATGTAACTATTTTACTTTAACTGAAATACCCTGCGGACTGTCCGCTCCCAAGTGGCGGACCGTCCGCCATATTATCCTACCGACCCATCAGAGACAACAACGTCTCTGGAACACTTTCCAATTCTACCTGCGGACTGTCCGGCCACCCCTGGCGGACCGTCCGCAGATCAAGTACTCATTCCACCAGAGACGGCAATGTCTCTGGACAATTTCCTAGACTCTACTGCGGACTGTCTGCGCCCAAGTGGCGGACCGTCCGCAGTTGCCTCCTGCGAACTTCCAGAGACGACATCGTCTCTGGACAAACCTCAAGCTTCAATGGCGGACCGTCCGCTCCCCTATAGCGGACTGTCCGCAATCAATCCTGCCAAACAACCAGAGGCAACATCGCCTCTGGACAAAACCTACCCTGACCGGCGGACCGTCAGCGATACCTAATTTCTGACCCTCGCCCCAGGCGGCAGCAAGGGCGGCGGCGACGGCGGCGGCCGTGCTCCGGCGCCGGCGACGCGCCATGGAAGGGGAAAAAGACTGGGAAGCACAAGGAACTCACCACGAATCCATTCCAATGGTCGGTTCGAGTGGAGGACGACCGGAGAGGCGGATCGACGGTGAATAAAGCTTCAAGCACCGCCAATGGTGTCCGGCGGTGGCGGGGGCGATTCCGGCCGTAAGAAGCTGGTCTAGGGGTTTGGGAAGGTGGAGGAGGGGCTAGGGAAGGTACTCACGCAAGGAATCGAGTTAGGATGGCCAGAGGAGGGAGATCGAGGGGAGGGGGCGACGTCGAGGCGAGCGGTCGAGCTCCGCTCGTTTCGGGACGGAGTGAGTAGAGGGAGGAGGAAGATATGACAGGCGGGTCCCACAAGGGGGTAAATATCTGGGTGTCACCTCGGGCGGACCGTCCGCCGGCCCAGTGCGGACCGTCCGCGAGACGGTTGTTACATTATTGACCTTTGAGGCTTGAAGAAGATCCACGGAAATTTGATGTAGCTAGCCGGACAAGAACTGCAGTTTGCAACGCTTGTTTCTTCATGTTGGCTTCTTCATGCTCATCTATGGCATCGCAACCTGCCATCTATACTCATGGTAGAATCAACCGAGAAGAAAACACTTATCAATACCAAGCACCAATTGATTCTATTAACTAGCTAGGATTACTTGATTCTGGTGAGTAAAAGGGAGGAAACTCATGCGACTACTGGGAGCATGTGATTCGACATACCCTTGTTGCTGTCGATGCATCCGGAACCACTGGCCAGTCAATTTCCTAGCACATACGTCCAACTCGGCACCACGCACAGGTGCTCGGCCCCTCCCGACTCACACCTTGAATGCCAGCAGATGCCGCATCGCCCCACCCAACTCTCAGAGTCGCAGACCAGATCCGCACGCCGGCGGATGGGGTGGCGCAGCCTCGCATGGCTCACAGATCCGCACACCAGCGGTGCAGTGGCACGGCCCCGCACGGCTCACAGATCTGCATGGCGGCGGATGCGGAAGTGCGTCCCCGCACGGCCTGCAGCCCCGCAAGCCGGCAGATGTGGAGGCGCGGCCCTGTACAGCACGCAGCCCCCCCCCACTCGAGAGAATGCAGGGGCATAGCCCTGCTGAGGCCCTGCACAGCCATGGGAGGGGGAAGGGAAGAAAAGGCCAGATGGAGAGGGATCGATTTTGCTGCTGCTGGGTGAAGGTGCACGCTGCTGAGGAAGCAATGATCAATGCGGCGGCCGGGAAGGAGGAGGTCGTAGGGTTCGGGGGGGGGAGCGAGGACGGCCTTTTATTCCACGCGGAGTACATCTGCATCGTCGAAGTTGATCCAACGGTTCAAGTGCCCGAGACAAGATTTTATATGGGCAGAAACGGGTCAAATCTACCAGATGGGCCGGATTTCAAGCGGGCTATAAACATAGTAACTAATTGTCTTTACATAATCAAACATGTGTAATAAAAGGTTATACTTCACTTTCAGATAAAAAGATAAAAATAACTTTTATTCATCTTATAGTGAGCAATAAGTGGCTATGAAGATGACATCTCAAACAAACACCAAACATCAAGCAAGAGATAGAATCTTTTGTTTAAAATCGAATATTGTTGAAAATAAGAAATAAAACTGGATTGTAAAGTATCCAAATACTTGAGTTTCATACTTGATTAAGTGAACAAGTTTGGATGTTGTATATGTTTAAGTGAATTAATAAGTTTAAGTGTTATAAGTCCATAAGTCAACTTAAACAATTTGTACGATATGAGTTTAAATAAACATAACAAGGACCATATGTGTGTTAGTGATGAACTCAACAAAACATGAAGACTATGTCATATATATTTAAGTGAAAGCAAGTATATGATATATGTTAAGTCAAAATAGGTACTTAACAAGCATACGCTATATATTGTAAGTGAAAAAGTATATAACAAGCATGTATTGTATATTTTAATAAGTGAAAACAAGTATTAACAACCATTATCTTGGCCACCAAACCGCCAAGAAAATTGCATATTACTTGGCGGTTTAGTCAAATAGCCAAGGAAATTGCATATTACTTGGCCGTTTAGTCAAACAGCCAAGAAAATTGCACATATTACTTGGCGGTTTAGTCAAACAGCCAAGGAAATTGCACATTTACTTGGCGTTTTAGTCCAACAGCCAAGGAAATTGCATGTTTACTTGACGGCTTAGCTGAACAGCCAAGAAAATGGCACATTTCCTTGGCAGTTTTGTCGAACCGCCAAGATATATATTTTTCTTGGTTGTTTAGTAAAACGGCCAAGAAAATGTTATATTCCTTGGCGGCTCTATTTCGGCCGCCAAGATAATTCTGGTTTGGGGTAGTGCAGGACTTTTTGTTGGGTTTGAAGGTTCCGGTCTTCCGGAGGACCTCCGCTCTCCTCGCGAGACCCGCTCGGAACCTTCGATCACCTGCACATCTCTCTTTCTGCGAGGTAAAAGAGGATAGAAACCATTCTTGAGAGGGTCACATTAGTGTTCGAAGGTAGTAGTCAAGCCTTCGGCAAACTTTCGAACCTTATTCCAACCTTCAGCTATATATGCCTCTTTGGAGGTGGCGATACCCAACAGCATGGCCAGTCGATTGAATGACCTACCACACACTGTATACGTGACACGTAATATGATTGATCCAGGGTAGATGTGTGCATGATCCGACTAACTACATGTACCGATGTACATACAGTTCTTTGTGGCCATGCATCCCATTTACTTGTGGGATGTATGATGATGTTAGTCTGCCCCCCCCCCCCCCCCCCCATAAATGCACAGATAGATCCATCTGATCTGAAGCTAGCTGCTTGTATTCAGTGGCGGAGCTCGAATAAAAGTTTAGGCGGGGCACATCACCACTGCTCCATTGCTCACCACTTTACCGGAGGATAGGAAGACAGGATCCTAGTGGTGCGACTCCGGCAGTAGGTGGGGCGCGCAGCTGCCACTACCGGATTTCCTCATTTCGCCGTGTGCCCCCATTTAGCACACGGCGAAGTTTTCTTGCAGACACACGGCAAATTCTTTCTTTATCGTGTGCCCGATAAAATACACACGTAAAGATTCTGACACACGGCGAATTAGTGTTTTCGGGTAGTGTGCCCCAGCCTGCCCCCCATGGAGAGCTCCGCCACTGTTGTATTAGGTGCATGCACTACTCACTCCAACGAGACCAGGCCGGCAAATTGAACACAGTGAAAGCTAGCATTCAGCACCATATCAACGACGACCACGACGACATATGTGGTGGCCGGTCGACGCTGTGCAACTAACGTAGCTACTAGCTAGCTGATCGAGATGATAGCGAGGCTATAGAGAGATGACCCCTGTAAGAGAGACATGCTCACGTGCCATGCCATTAAAACCGGGCCCAATGCAAGAACTAAAGCGGCTGCATGCGTGCAGCCAACAACTAATAAAGCACTTAGTTATGTACTGAGTGCCTTATTTTATTATTACAACAAGTGCATGCATGCATGCCACTTGCTGCTGCTGCTAAATTTACAAAATTATTTCACCTCAACTACAGTAATTTCTTTTTTGGACACAACACATGCATATGCGAAATAATTTGTGTAACTAACCCAGAAAAGGCATCTAGCAGCATGCTAGTGGAAATAGTACCCATTTCACAACAGAATAATTAGATGCATGAGCTCTGATAATTGAGAACAAAGGACGTCAAGATTATACATTGATTATATCTTAGTGAATAATTCTCAAAATAAAATTGTTAGATTGAATATTACCATCCGTGCTAGCTTGCTGATCGAAAAGTGTCGATCCAGCATGGATCGGATTAACAAGACATATATGCATCTATCTTTTTTTTTAAAAAAAAATGACATGCATATATATACGTTATAAGATATGATGCATACATAATATCGGTCGTCAGCGTATCATGAAGAATCTCTTAAAGTAGAGACGAAGCTACTGTGTCATCATGCAACATTAATTAATTTTGTTGTTATACTTTATGATCCAAAGATCAATCAGGAACAGGATAGAGGCTGCAGGATCGATGGTGGGCGTAGACCTCGAGCCAATAATCTCCGGACAAAGCTGTGATTAACAATAGTATCATTAAGAGTTGATTATTGTGCATTGGTTGGCACGTAGTTGTAAGAGTAAAGTACAAGTTGTCATCGGCCTTATGCATTGGAACTATACTTCTGATCACTAGTTGATTTCCGTCACGTGCCTTTGGTAGTAGTTCCTGTTAGGTTGATCTCCTACTAAATAAGCCCAATGGCCTTTTAGGCCCTTGATCTGCGCCCTGATCGGGGGCATCCAACCCTTAATGATTGGTGGGCCCCCGCTGTACAGTGCTAGATTAAAAGGGGGTGAGGGGCCGGGCACACGGCACGAGGTTCGCCGCGCCGCTAGCACCCTCACCCACATCCCCAAATCCCTAACCGATCTAGAGGGAGCGCTGGAGCAGCGGGAAGCCCCACCTTCATCGTTTTCATCACCGCCAGCTCCGTCCCGCCGTCGCTGCCATCGTCCTCGACACCGTCGCACCGGCAACGACCTCGCTGCATCACTCGTCGCCGCCTTTGAGCGGATCTCCATTAACGAACCCGAGATGGCCAGCTCAAGCTCTTCTGCAGGCGCTGAAGGTCCTCTACCCCTCCCTCTCTCTTTCTCTCTGTGTGTACTTGTGTATATCTAGGTACTTCTTATACTCAGATCAATAAAACAGAGAGAAATCCTCACTGATCCGTGCACTAGTGTGATCCTAAAGCTAACCGTTCCTGGCATGGGAGAATCTCTAATTAAAGTAGGTGGTAGGATTTAGTACATTAATTAATATATATTATCTTGTGGCTGATCTTGGAGAAGTATTAATTTTACTCAGTTATAAAGAAATCAACCAGCACGCACAGCAGTGCTAACAACCGAAGAAAATATGTCTCCATGATCCGCTAGCTGCATCATATCACGCGGCCTGTCGTTGAGTGTGGGTTAGTATTTCTTTTCTGAACAGGAATAAATGAATTATGGATTCGGAGCTGTTGAGATGAAGATGGATCAGTAGTGATCCATGTGATTTGTTCCACGTATATACTATATTAGAGGGATCAGATCGATCAACATACATAATAATCAAAGGGATCCATCGTCATATCCATTGCAGGATTGTTTTTCACTTTTAATTTCATTCAACTACGACACGCACGAATGGGGGCCGCTAGTTAGAGCAACTCCAGTAGGGCCTCTATTTGGGTGACTAAATTCACATTTTAGTCATTTTGCTCAAATTTTCATCTCCAACAGGGCCTCTATTTGGGTGATTAAAATGAGGATGTGACTAAATTTCCTCTCCCACCCCCTCAATTTGGTCACCCTCTACTTAGGCTACTAAAAGTAAGGCCCACCATTTTTTAGTCTATTTAGTTGGTGCTACTGGAGTAGAGACTACATTTTAGGTGACTAAACTTGAAAAGTGGGTGAGTAAAATGAGTTTTAGTCACTCAAATTTAGTCACTCCACTGGAGTTGTGAGGAATGTTGAGTACTCTATCCTGCTTGTGATGAGTGAATTGTCAACCGTGCGGTGTGATCGTGCGCTTGGTCTTTGGATTGCAGGTACACGGTCGTCGAGTGTCGACGGGGAGCTGCCGTGGAGGTGCTGTGGCCGATGGACCGTGCGGTGGACGGCGGTGAAGGGCAGCCGGGACCGGAGCTCGGACCGGGCGGCAGCTGTGGCGTCCACTCCTGGATCGAGGGCGCAAGCGGCGACGGAAGGCGGGTTTCTTGGTTTGCGCCATAAAACCAAGGAGGCGGACGGCGGTTGAAGACGCCAAGTCGTGGAGGCACGGGCGTCGGTCTCGGGACTGACGGAGGCGATGGGCGTCGACGGCGTCTAGGGCCTCGCTGCGGGCGAGGAGGTGACGGGCGTCGGACGACGTCTAGGGCCGTCAGAAGGCCGAGGCGGGAACGACGTCTAGGGCCACGGTGCTGAGGCGGGAATCTTCCCGCGCGTGAGGTTTTTGGCGGTTTTCTCAAAACCGGCCACCTACCCGGGTTTCGTGGACCCTCCATAACCGCGGACTGGATCTTCATCAAGACGGCGGCATCGCGGAGAAGACTTCGTTTCGAAGAAAGAACCTCGGCCGTCGGATGAGATCGTGTACAGGGGGTGCTGCAGGCCAACCGGTCTGACCGGTCCCTGGCACCGGTCTGACCGGTCTAACCAACCGGTCTGACCGGTCCAGCGTACCGGTCTGACCGGTCCCGCGGGTATAAATATGAAGCGCCCCGACCCGAAGATCAAGGCTAAACCATGTATTAATTACCGAATAAGATCTCCGGCATAATACATGTTACATCAAGTGGAGTCCAGAGTCATACAGAGCTTTATTTAACACGTACATGAGGAGTAAAGTGACAACACAAAGCTACACAGAACAACCATAGGATAACAACTAGCATAACGACATGCAGGACTAGCTCTTCATCCATCACGGCTCCACTCGATCACCTTGGGTGCGGACACGAACTACTCGCAATCTTCAGGCACAAAGTCAGGATCCTCTGAAAAAAATGATCAACAAGGGTTGAGTACGAAAGTACTCAGCAAGTCCCACCTCACCCTTACGGGGAGGGAGTTACAGATTAATATGCCAAGGTCCATTAATCCACCAGAATAAATAACAAATATAGTATTAAAGGTAACCCAACCGGTCATCCATCTCATAGGCTAGGTGGCTCAACTAGTTGAGATGTCCACACCGTAACCTGTCCAAACCGAGGACACGGACCATTCGAATGGATTGTACACTCTGCAGAGGTTGTACGCTTTACCCACACGCACTTCACCGTCCAGAGACGGCTCCGTCATAGCCGACACCCAGCCGTGGCTCAACCCCGACTAGTCGCCCACAAACCCTCGGGTCTGGACCAATCCAGGTCTCACCCCAAACATAACCACCTCGGACGACTGCCAGGTTAGCCAGTGGGATTAGGCTAAGGCTTGCCCATACAAGCTCATGTGGTCGTACTGAAAGTAGGTTAGGTGAGATGGCACCACAACACACGGTCCTTAAGGTTCATCAGGGCAGCCACAACCATAACCAACCAAACCCGAGATGTCACCACGACAGAGCTCGGTCGCATGTCTACCACCACGGTAGCGCATGCACCAACACATCCCATACTGCCCTGATCTCATTATCAACCCAGTTTCATCATTTAATAAGATATGATAACATGCAGGTCTGGCAGTAAATCAACATGCAACATGGCTTCATTCAGTGGTTTATCTCATTCTCTCAGTGTTTCATCTCATGACATCCCTATGTCTATCAAGTTTTAGTTAACCTCACTTAGGATCAAGCATGGTCAACGTAAAGGATCGATGAGACTTGCCTTCGCTTTCGTACGCGTCGGTGGCGGCGGCTTCCTGGTCTCCTGGTTCCTCCGGACTCTCCTCCGGAATCGATTCTATTTCGACAGAGTCGTGCGCAAACAATCATACAAGCAAAGTAAACATACATCAATACATCTCACAAATATTGTTGTATTAAATAGAGTTTGATTTTAGATGAATTTAGGAAGAAGAATCAATGGAATCGGAGTTGGCATGAGTGAGATATTGTAGTTGAAATATTGGATGTTTAATTAATCCTGAAAATGACTTAACATAAATAGAAGGAGTTGCACGTGGTGGCTTTGGTGGATCCTTTTTGGGCTGCTCGACTGGTACTTGGCTGGTGGGTTTGTTTATCTATGAATGGGCTCGATAAAAAGAAAAAGGATGAGCAGGTTACGGGAAGGAACACGGAACAGGGACTTCGTCCCCTTTTTCCCAGTGCCGCCATGGCAGCCAGCACGAGCTCTCAGAGCTCCATCTGAACGGCGCTTCCAGCCTCCATTCTCGAAGCTGAGAGCATGGGGAGAGAGAGGAGGGCGAGGGGGTTCCACTTTGGTGGCTCCGGGCATGGGTGAGCGGGTGGAAGGTGGTCGGCCACGGGCGGCCATGGATGGCGGCCTGCGAGCTCGCGGAAAGCTCACTGGTGGAACAGAGAGAGAAGGCTGTGGGTTGGGGATGGTCTAGCAGGGTGTGGAGATGCTTACCTCGAGAGGAATTGAACCAAGGTGGCTTGGTTGGAGAGATCAAGAGATCGACGGGGCTCTGTACCTCAGCTAGAGGAAGAAGAAAGGGGTCGGCTCGGCTGTGTGCTGCAATGGCGGTGGTTGGAAGTTGTGCGGGGCGCAGCGGCGAGACTCAGCTCGATTTATAGGGAGCAAAGGCGGTTCGCACGGGAGAAAAATCTCGGCGGTGCACTGTGCTCGACGACCGCCGCACAGAGCGTCCACGGCTTCGACGCTCGGCAGGACGACACGACCCATGGTGAAGCACCCTTCCAGCGTTGATTGCGGCAGCAGTACAAGCGACGGGATGGCTCGGGCAGAGGCCGAGCGGTGCGCCGAGCATCCCGCGGCGCGTGGGCATGGCACAGGGGTGTGCTGCAGAGCAGCGCATGGCACAGGGGAGGGGCATGCGTGAGCAGAGAGCAGGAGGGAGAAGAAGGAAGAAAGGAGAAGGAAAAAGAAAAGGGAAAAAGAAAAGGAGAGAACGGGAAAAAGAGGAAAAAGGAGAAAAAGAAAAGATGATGTCGGCGGAATTCGCGGCGGGATTCGCGGCGTCGGTCGCGAGCTGAGCGTGGCGTCAACGAGAAGCGACGCGCACGAGAAATGAGGAGAACAGGAAAAGTTTAAGCGATGTTTGATTTTGGTGTCGGGACAGAGATTTGATTTTTGGTATCCGGGTGGCGAATTGCCGGAAAAATATTCGAGCTCGGCGATGAAAATATTTTGAAAAATATTTTTAGCGAGTAATTTAATTTGGTGAATTTTTTTTTCGGGATGTTACAAACCTACCCCACTTAGGTTGAATCTCGTCCCCGAGATTCAGCTTCACTACTAAAGAAACGGGGGAACTCGGCTCGGAGCGCATCTTCTCTTTCCCAAGTTGCTTCAGCTTCCGAATGCCTGCTCCACTGTACTCGGCAAATCCTGACTTCTGAGTTGCGGGTTCTTCGCGTCACAGTGTCCAGAATTTTTACTGGTACCTCTTGATATCTGAGATCATCCTGCAGGTCGATTGTCTCTGGGGCCACTTGTTCTTCTGGTACTCGCAGGCACTTTCTGAGTTGGGACACATGGAATACATCGTGTACATCTGACATCTCTGCTGGCAACTGAAGCTTATAGGCTACCGCCCCCACTTTCTTGGTAATTGGAAAAGGTCCAATGTAACGTGGAGCCAACTTTCCTCGTACCTGGAATCTGCGTGTGCCGCGAATTGGGGAAACTTTAAGGTACACATAGTCTCCAACTTCGAAGCTGAGAGTACGTCTTCTTTTATCGGCATAACTTTTCTGGCGGGATTGAGCTGCCTTTAGATTCTCTCTGATTTCTGCTTTCTTGTCTTCTGCTTCTTTAATAAAATCTGGGCCCTCAATAATGCGGTCACCGACTTCGGTCCACATGAGAGGTGTGCGACACTTCCTCCCGTAGAGGGCTTCAAACGGCGACATTTTTAAGCTTGACTGGTAGCTGTTGTTGTAAGAGAACTCTGCATATGGCAAACTGTCTTCCCAATTTTTACCATAAGTATGAACACAGGCTCTTAGCATGTCTTCAAGGATCTGATTGACTCTTTCGGTCTGGCCATCAGTCTGAGGATGATAGGCTGAACTGAAGTCCAACTTTGTACCAAGTGCTTCATGTAACCTGCTCCAGAATCTCGAAGTGAACTGGGTGCCTCTATCTGACACAATCCTCTTAGGTACTCCATGCAACTTCACAATACGCTCAATATATAATTTGGCTAATTTATCACCTCCATAAGTGGTACGCACTGGGATGAAGTGAGCTACTTTAGTGAGTCGATCAACAATTACCCAAACTGAGTCATGACCACTCTGGGTCCTTGGTAGACCGGTGATAAAATCCATACTAACTTCATCCCATTTCCATACTGGAATCGGCAATGGCTGAAGTAATCCACTGGGCTTCTGATGCTCTGCCTTGACCCTGTTGCACACATCACAATGAGCGACAAATCGAGCGATATCCCCCTTCATGCCATTCCACCAATACTTCTCCTTAAGGTCCAGGTACATTTTTGTAGTGCCAGGGTGAATGGAATAGGCTGAGTTATGGGCTTCATCCAGAATGGTCCTGAGGAAATGACCTTGCTTAGGCACACATAATCTCTTCTTGAACCACAAGACTCCATCTTTATCTACTCTGAAATCTGGGGCTTTGCCTTCACTGTTGCGACCTTTAATCCATACCAATCTTTTATCCTCCATCTGAGCTTCCTTTATCTGGTCATCCAGGACGGGATGGACACTAAGGTTATAGTTGCAAGAGTGGTGTACAACCCTTAGGTTCAACTTCCTCATTTCTTCACTCAGCTCTGGGGCTTGTGTGACTAAGTGATGGTAATATGCTTTACGACTGAGCGCATCAGCCACCACATTAGCCTTTCCAGGGTAGTAATGAATTTCCAAATCATAGTCTTTGATCAACTCCAACCATCTTCTCTGTCTAAGGTTGAGGTCTGACTGGGTGAAAATGTACTTCAAACTCTTGTGATCCGTGTAGATTTCACACTTATTCCCAATCAGATAATGTCTCCAAATCTTGAGGGAATGCACCACTGCGGCTAATTCCAAGTCATGGGTGGGGTAGTTCTGCTCATGTGTTCTCAACTGTCTTGAGGCATAAGCTACAACTCTTCCTTCTTGCATAAGCACACAACCCAATCCTTGTCGGGATGCGTCGCAATAAATGACAAAGCTCTTCTGATTATCTGGTAAAACTAGCACTGGGGCAGAAGTTAGTCGCCTCTTCAACTCTTGAAAACTTCTCTCGCAAGCTTCAGACCAGACAAATTTCGTGTCCTTCCGGAGCAACTCGGTCATAGGCCGGGCTATCTTAGAGAAACCTTCGATAAATCTCCGATAATAGCCGGCTAATCCCAAGAAGCTCCTGATCTCCGAGGCTGAGGTTGGTTGCTTCCATTCTGATACTGCCTTGACCTTTTCTGGGTCCACTTCAACTCCTTCAGCTGTTAAGACGTGACCCAGAAAACTGACTCTCTGCAACCAGAATTCACACTTGCTAAACTTGGCATACAACTGGTGTTTTCTGAGCTTTCCCAGCACAACTCTGAGATGTTGTCCATGCTCCTCAGCACTCTTAGAGTATACCAGTATGTCATCTATGAATACCACGACAAACCGATCTAATTCTTCCATAAACACCTTATTCATGAGGGTCATGAAAAAGGCAGGGGCATTAGTCAGACCAAAAGGCATTACTGTGAACTCATACTGGCCATAACGGGTCCTAAAGGCTGTCTTGGAGATGTCCTCTTGTCGCACTCTGAGCTGATGATAACCTGACCTTAGATCTATCTTGGAGAAGAACTTAGCTCCCTTCAGCTGATCAAACAGGTCATCAATCCGAGGCAGAGGGTACTTGTTCTTGATGGTGACTGCATTCAGGTCACGGTAGTCCACACAAAGTCTCATGCTTCCATCTTTCTTCTTCACAAAGAGCACTGGGGCTCCCCACGGAGAAGCAGCAGGTCTAATAAATCCCTTTTGTTGAAGCTCTTCAAGCTGCTTCTTCAACTCGGCAAGCTCTGGGGCTGCTAACCGATAGGCATTCTTTGCTATAGGCTTGGTTCCAGGGACTAAGTCAATAGTGAACTCTACATCTCTTTCTGGAGGCATACCGGGTAACTCATCTGGAAACACATCTGCAAACTCCCGAACTACCGGCACATCTTCTGGGGATTCTGCTTGGATGTGGTTCACCATGGAGTCTGACAGGCTAGGTTGGATTTGGCATGTGACTGTTAACCCTTGGCGGTTGGTGACTGTCACTGCTTTCTCAGCACAGGCTATGTTTCCTCGGTGCTTGGCGAGCCAGTCCATACCGAGTATGACATCTATTCCTTTAGAAGCAAGGACTACTAGGTCGGCAAGGAATACTACCCCACTTAGATTTATAGGGATATCTAAGACACCTAAGTGGCAAGGTATATGGCCTCCAGGCGAACGTGTTATTAGCGGCCTCTTAAGGGCTATAGTAGGTATATCATGCTTTTCTACAAAGTGGGAGGATATAAAGGAATGCGACGCTCCAGAATCAAAAAGCACTGAGGCTAGAGCTGATTGAACCAGAAACTCACCGAGAATCACTTCTGGTGCATCCTCTGCTTCTTCAGCATTCACATGATTCACTTTTGCCTTGCCGTAGGACTGTTGCTGGCTCTTAGCTGGTGTTGCACGGTTGGCTTCAGTCGGTTGCTTTGGTCCTTGAACCGAGTTGGAGAAAACAGAAGGGGCGGGCTGATTAAGATACGGACAGTTGGCCTTGTAGTGTCCGGCTTCGCGGCAGTGGAAACATGTCTTCACATTGGTCACTTGACTTCCACCAGACGGTTGGGTGCGGAGGGTATTCTGGGTCTTCATAACAGGAGCTGATTGGGCTGGCTTCTGGAAAGAACCGGGATGCGCTTTGAATGAAAGGGCACCCTGGCTCCTCGGGCCTGAGTGAGCCGGATACTGGGTCCTCTGAAACTTCTCCAACTGCTGGGGTTTCTTGCTTTCAAATCGACGTTTGCGCTCACTGAGTTCCGCCTTCCTATTTCTCTCAGTGGTGATAGCCCTGTTGACCATAGCATTAAAGTCACTGTGGGTGGTAACTTCAACCAAGGTCCTGATTTCAGGGTTAAGCCCACCAACAAAAGCTTCTTGCTTCTTCTCGTCGTCATTGATATCCTCTTGTGCATAACGAGACAACTCTGTGAACTTATGAAGATACTCCGTCACGTTCATACCACCTTGACGAAGCTTTCTGAAATCATCCCGCTTGAGCTTCATAACACTGCTGGGAATGTGATGTTCTCTGAAGATCTTGACAAAGTCAGCCCATACCATCTCGTTAGCATTTTCATTTATTTCTCTGTAACTCTGCCACCAAGCAAGGGTTGGTCCCTTTAACTGCTGTACTGCGAGCAAAACCTTGTCTCTGTCATCTGCATGGACCACTTCGAGCTTCATTTCAATCTCTCGCAGCCAATCATCTGCCTCAATAGGGTTATCAGATCCTCCAAACTTAGGTGGCTGCAAGCGGTTGAAATCTGCAATTCTGCTGCCATTGCCATTATGTTGCATCGCAGGTCTATTGTTGCCAAGATTGCCTTGAGCTTGAGCTGTGAGAGTGGTCACAAGAACTTGAAGGAGTTGATTCTGCTGCTGCAGTATGGCTGCCAGATCAATGGGTGCTGGGGCACGGGGAGGTGGTAGGTGTCCATTTTCTGGTGCTTCTGGGGCTACATTCAGAGGGGCTTGGTTTCTTGGGTTGACCTCGTCACTGTCTTCCTGAGCATGGAGTCCCTGGACTCGGCTCGAGCGACGAGACATCTACGGTCAAGGAGGGCAAGATTAGGTGACTCCCCTAGTATAATAGCACACAACACAAACGAATCATTCAAGCACCACACAAGCATTCATTCAAACAAGCAGGGATACATGACACGACGGATTACAATAATGCGGCTCGACTTTTAAGAGTCGGCCGGAACAACTTGACTACTGGTCCCTACGACACGGTCTTCGGGGTCACTGTTTTCGGGATCTCGGGGAGATGCGGGAGGTGTGCGTGGCACTGATTCACCAATCCTCCTGCGCGGTTGGGACAAGGGGTACAGCGGAATTCCCTCTAGTATTAGTGGCTCCGCGGCAGTCCTGGGATGGCATTCCTTGCGCTTGGCACGGTCCACTAGATAGACACCCCTAAGGAGCTGACTGTGGCGGTCTGCTTGCTCCCTAAGGTTCTCTTCGGCTGCAGCAAGGCGGCTTTCAGCTTCAGCTGCTCGGGCTTCTGCCTGAGCTAAGGCCAGCTTGGTCTTATGCCAACGGGATTCCGCACTCTCAGCACATTGGATGAGATCTTTCACGCGCTGGTGCAGTTGGTCGCACAAATCGTCAAGGCTAAGCAAATAAGCAGACATGGCGACAACTGAGGGGTCCTTCTCGGTTCCTGTGGAGCTCTCCAAGTTGCGGATCCTTGCCGCCCAAGCAGGACGGTTACGATCCAGCGGGGGAAAGTACTTCATGGGGGTGGAACCCAAGTGCCATTCAAACATCTGGCACAGGTACCGCAGCGCCTTGCGAGCTGCAAGTTGAATGGTGTCAGTCATACGGGCTCCAGTGGCGGTGACGCTCCAGGGTTGCATCTCCAAGTACTTATCACTGGCGCCAATATGGATGGTGACCTCACAGCTTTCGGTGCCATGCTCCATGAACTCGCGACCCACGTACTCCGGACGTTCCAGAATACCAAGTCGCACAGTGGCAGCATAAAGCACCTTGGGGAATCCATCTTCATTGATGCAGTAGGTGGTGGTCCAGTCATCAGCCATCTGATTTACAAGGGTACGGTTAGCATAACAACGGTAAAGTTTAAGGAGTAACAGGGTTTCAAGGATTGACCATCCTAGGGCTCCTACGGTCATAGTTCACTACCGGTTCGCGTCCTACAGCCAAGCATGGCTCTGATACCACCTGAAACGCCCCGACCCGAAGATCAAGGCTAAACCATGTATTAATTACCAAATAAGGTCTCCGGCATAATACATGTTACATCAAGTGGAGTCCAGAGTCATACAGAGCTTTATTTAACACGTACATGAGGAGTAAAGTGACAACACAAAGCTACACAGAACAACCATAGGATAACAACTAGCATAACGACATGCAGGACTAGCTCTTCATCCATCACGGCTCCACTCGATCACCTTGGGTGCGGACACGAACTACTCGCAATCTTCAGGCACAAAGTCAGGATCCTCTGAAAAAAATGATCAACAAGGGTTGAGTACGAAAGTACTCAGCAAGTCCCACCTCACCCTTACGGGGAGGGAGTTACAGATTAATATGCCAAGGTCCATTAATCCACCAGAATAAATAACAAATATAGTATTAAAGGTAACCCAACCGGTCATCCATCTCATAGGCTAGGTGGCTCAACTAGTTGAGATGTCCACACCGTAACCTGTCCAAACCGAGGACACGGACCATTCGAATGGATTGTACACTCTGCAGAGGTTGTACGCTTTACCCACACGCACTTCACCGTCCAGAGACGGCTCCGTCATAGCCGACACCCAGCCGTGGCTCAACCCCGACTAGTCGCCCACAAACCCTCGGGTCTGGACCAATCCAGGTCTCACCCCAAACATAACCACCTCGGACGACTGCCAGGTTAGCCAGTGGGATTAGGCTAAGGCTTGCCCATACAAGCTCATGTGGTCGTACTGAAAGTAGGTTAGGTGAGATGGCACCACAACACACGGTCCTTAAGGTTCATCAGGGCAGCCACAACCATAACCAACCAAACCCGAGATGTCACCACGACAGAGCTCGGTCGCATGTCTACCACCACGGTAGCGCATGCACCAACACATCCCATACTGCCCTGATCTCATTATCAACCCAGTTTCATTATTTAATAAGATCTGATAACATGCAGGTCTGGCAGTAAATCAACATGCAACATGGCTTCATTCAGTGGTTTATCTCATTCTCTCAGTGTTTCATCTCATGACATCCCTATGTCTATCAAGTTTTAGTTAACCTCACTTAGGATCAAGCATGGTCAACGTAAAGGATCGATGAGACTTGCCTTCGCTTTCGTACGCGTCGGTGGCGGCGGCTTCCTGGTCTCCTGGTTCCTCCGGACTCTCCTCCGGAATCGATTCTATTTCGACAGAGTCGTGCGCAAACAATCATACAAGCAAAGTAAACATACATCAATACATCTCACAAATATTGTTGTATTAAATAGAGTTTGATTTTAGATGAATTTAGGAAGAAGAATCAATGGAATCGGAGTTGGCATGAGTGAGATATTGTAGTTGAAATATTGGATGTTTAATTAATCCTGAAAATGACTTAACATAAATAGAAGGAGTTGCACGTGGTGGCTTTGGTGGATCCTTTTTGGGCTGCTCGACTGGTACTTGGCTGGTGGGTTTGTTTATCTATGAATGGGCTCGATAAAAAGAAAAAGGATGAGCAGGTTACGGGAAGGAACACGGAACAGGGACTTCGTCCCCTTTTTCCCAGTGCCGCCATGGCAGCCAGCACGAGCTCTCAGAGCTCCATCTGAACGGCGCTTCCAGCCTCCATTCTCGAAGCTGAGAGCATGGGGAGAGAGAGGAGGGCGAGGGGGTTCCACTTTGGTGGCTCCGGGCATGGGTGAGCGGGTGGAAGGTGGTCGGCCACGGGCGGCCATGGATGGCGGCCTGCGAGCTCGCGGAAAGCTCACTGGTGGAACAGAGAGAGAAGGCTGTGGGTTGGGGATGGTCTAGCAGGGTGTGGAGATGCTTACCTCGAGAGGAATTGAACCAAGGTGGCTTGGTTGGAGAGATCAAGAGATCGACGGGGCTCTGTACCTCAGCTAGAGGAAGAAGAAAGGGGTCGGCTCGGCTGTGTGCTGCAATGGCGGTGGTTGGAAGTTGTGCGGGGCGCAGCGGCGAGACTCAGCTCGATTTATAGGGAGCAAAGGCGGTTCGCACGGGAGAAAAATCTCGGCGGTGCACTGTGCTCGACGACCGCCGCACAGAGCGTCCACGGCTTCGACGCTCGGCAGGACGACACGACCCATGGTGAAGCACCCTTCCAGCGTTGATTGCGGCAGCAGTACAAGCGACGGGATGGCTCGGGCAGAGGCCGAGCGGTGCGCCGAGCATCCCGCGGCGCGTGGGCATGGCACAGGGGTGTGCTGCAGCGCAGCGCATGGCACAGGGGAGGGGCATGCGTGAGCAGAGAGCAGGAGGGAGAAGAAGGAAGAAAGGAGAAGGAAAAAGAAAAGGGAAAAAGAAAAGGAGAGAATGGGAAAAAGAGGAAAAAGGAGAAAAAGAAAAGGTGATGTCGGCGGAATTCGCGGCGGGATTCGCGGCGTCGGTCGCGAGCTGAGCGTGGCGTCAACGAGAAGCGACGCGCACGAGAAATGAGGAGAACAGGAAAAGTTTAAGCGATGTTTGATTTTGGTGTCGGGACAGAGATTTGATTTTTGGTATCCGGGCGGCGAATTGCCGGAAAAATATTCGAGCTCGGCGATGAAAATATTTTGAAAAATATTTTTAGCGAGTAATTTAATTTGGTGAATTTTTTTCGGGATGTTACAAAATACCCCTTGACTTGTGTTAGGTCAAGTGCGGCTTTTGTAATCTGTTCGTGGACTCTCTGTTTCTCCAGGCCGCCGCCCCTGCGTCTTCCTCCCTCTGTTCCTCTCGTTTGAGTTGATTTTGTCCATGGATTGTTGAAACCTTGTAAGGGATTTGATTGGGAAAGGAGGCCCTATCCTCCTCGTTCCCTCTGGGCTTTTGATTCGATTCAATCCCCTGGTTTTGTGCCTTGTGCAATGGATTTTCTATTTCGTTTTTGGCACACTTGATTGAGAGGAGGCTACGAGTTGTTTGTTGTGATTTCCGTGCATCTAGCCTTGTCCTACGCCTTCTAGAATCACTAGTTCGTTCAAATTCGAGTTCTTGAGTTTTTGAGAAAACCCCAATCCCTTTTGATCTCCCCCATAATTCTCACGAATCGTTGATCTTTAGGACGAGATCTTTTTGAGATATGTTCACGGGGTAGGGGCGAAGCAATCCCCCAAGTTTCATCGATTTTCGTGGTCGTTTGCTCGAGATTCACTGTTTGAATCCATTTTCTCGGGGGTTTTCTGGGTGCTACCGGTCAGACCGGTAGGCATGACCGGTCAGACCGGTCTGCGTGCTCTTGAACTGCTGCGATCGGTCAGACCGGTCCAGTGCACCGGTCAGACCGGTCCTGGCTGTTCAGATTAGCTATTTTTTCGATTTGCTTCCGGTTTGCTGCGTGGTTTTGCTCGCTCGTTCGAGGCCTTTTGTGTTGGTTTAGCTTTTCAATAGCTACTCCAAACTTTGGTCAGAACGCTTGAGGGTTTGGGCAATTTTGGGACATAGGCCGACGATTCGAATTCAGAAGAAATTTTGATCGGCTCCCATTCACCCCCCTCTGGTCGCCGGCTTCGGTCCCACAATTGGTATCAGAGCTTGGTTGAGGTTTTCAATACCTTAACCGGTTCGAAAACCACTTGGCGACCATGGCGAGTCTTGGTAAGATCCCGGTGTTTTCCGGCGAGGACTATGCCTATTGGAAGGTTCGCATGAGAGCCTTCCTGCAGAGCATGGGAGCCGAGGTCTGGGAGATTACCAAGAACCAGCTTTACGAGGTGCTGTCTGTTCGGACCACGCCTCTTCAGGTGACCCAGCACGAGGCTAACGCCAAGGCCGTCAATGCCTTGTTTGCTGGCGTTTCTCGTGCGGAGTTCTCACGCGTCCAGGGTTTTCAGGAAGCCCACAAGATTTGGACGTGCCTTGAGAACTACCACGAGGGTACACCTCAGGTGAAGGCCAGACTGTTCGAGACTCACCGGCGTGAGTACGAGAACTTCACACAGGAGCCGGGTGAGAGCATTGACCTGATGTTTAGTCGTTTTCAGTCGATTGTGAACAGGGTCAATGCGAACAGATCTGCTGGTGCCCTTGAGTACACAGAGCACGAGAAGGCCCTCAAGTTGCTTTACGCACTTGATCGCTCTGTGTGGGATCTCAAGGTGAACACCATCATTGAGTCTGCTGGCTATGAGACTCTGACGGTGAATGAGCTTTTTAGCAAGCTCAAGGCCACGGAGGTGGATAACCAGACACGAGCCAAGCTTAATGGTGCCCCTCCTTCCAAGAGCGTTGCTCTTGTGACTGGCCCAGGTGGATCGAGCTCTAACGCTAACTCTGCTCTTGGCTTTTCTCTTGCCTCTTTGCCTTCTGTTTCAGATGAGCAGCTGGAAACGCTGGGCGATGACGACTTGTGCCTCCTCATCTGCAAGTTCCAGCGCGTCTACCACAACAGGCAGAGGAAGAAGAATCCCGGGTGCTACAACTGCGGCGATCTGAACCACTTCATCGCCGATTGCCCCAAGAAGTCCGGCGGTGGCCAGAACAACTCCTTCGACTACTACCGCCACCGTGACCGCGACGAGGGAGGCTCCAACAAGGAGCGTCGGCGCCACAAGCACCGCAGTCGTGACCGGGGAGGACGCTTCGACAAGGAGTCACTCAAGAAACGCTTCCAGTACAAGGCCAAGAAGTGGGAGAAGGCCTTCCTGGCGCAGCTCAGCGACCTCGACAAGAGCTCCGACACCGACCGCTCTTCTTCACCGACCTCCGACAACGACGACAAGAAGAAGAAGAAGCGGGACAAGGAAGCCACCGGCTTCATCGGCCTTTGCTTGGCGGCCGGTCGGCGCAAGAGCTTCTGCACCATGGTGGGCGAAGCTGATGGTGCTCGTGCGTCTTCAGGTGGACACGCTACACCGACGCACTCCGGCTCTTCTCCTGGATCCGAGAGCGATTCAGAGGTAAACTCCACGATCGACCTGCTTGATACAGAGGTTAGGGAGTTGTACGCCGCTCTCGACAACCAGAAGAGGCTGCTTAAGGAAGCAGCTAGAGAGCGTAGAAAGCTTAGGGCTGAGCTGGCTTGTGCTAGGGAGAAGTCTAGTGAGGATGAGTGCGCTGGCTGCATATCTCACATGAACGATCTTGTTGCTCTCCGTGCCAAGTATGATGAGAACGTCGCGGACTTAGATGTTGCTAAGATTTCGCTTGTTGACGTGTCTCATGAGCTCGCTAAGGCCAAGCATGAACTAGAACTGGTTAAGGATGATCCTATTGTTAGCGATGTGCTTGAATGCGAGGAGTGTCCTATCTTTAAGTCCGATCTAGCTTCGTTGCAGTCCAAGTTTGCTACTGTTGTGTGCGAGCTAGAGGAGATGAAGTCTAGGCCAGTTTTGCTTGGCGCTTGTAAGCTTTGTCCCACGCTTAGGTCGGAGCTAGAGGAGAAGAACGCTTTGATCAAGTCTTTTGGAAAGACTAAGGACATAGAGTCTAGCCCACCTATTGACTGCTCTGTGTGCCCTGGTTTGATCTCTGATTTGGATAATCTTGCGGTAGAGAAAGCCAACTTGGAGAATGAGAACACATACCTTAGGGCGATTCTGAGTTGGGTTTCTAGCAGTGAGCCGCAGTTGGGCATGATGATTAAGCAGTTTAAGCGTGGTGATAGGTTTGGGGTCGGTTATACATACACGAAGTCAGACTTTGACAGGTTGTATGGTAAGATTGGCAAGGCTGCTAGAAACACTGCTAGCACAAGCACGCAGCCTTCGCTTGTTGACCCCGCGGATGGTGTGCTTAAAGAACCACTGAAAGCACCTCCGCAGAAGCAGGTTTGGGTTCCAAAGCCCAATGAGCTGAGGAACTCCCTCGACACGCTCCCTGCTGCCACAGCCCAGGTTGCCCAGAAGAAGAGGGCTGCTCCTCCCCGTCCGCAGGCTAGGCCTCCACCTCCCAAGCGTGAGGTGAGGTACCACTGCGAGTTCTGCGACAGGGAAGGTCACCTGGAGGAGTTTTGCTTCAGGAGGAAGCGGGCTGTGAGGAGAGAGCAGGAGAGACTGAACACGGACATGTACTCTGCTCGGGTGCATGGTCCTTCTCGGCGTGGTGATAGGCGAGATGCTAAGGCACGCCGTGTAGGTGGAGGTTATGGAGACGGTGGTGGTTACCGTGCTCCAGCAGGTGGTCGCTTTGCCGGCCGTACTCCTGGTCGTTTTCAGTACGGCTATGGACCACGAGACCGAGGCTTTGGAGGAGGTTTTGAGGCTCCACGCTTTCCTCGCGGTGGTGTTCGTCAGCCTCGTGGTAGGCGGGACAGGGGATACGCTTTGCCTGACTTTACTTACCCTTCTGTAGAGCAAATGGCTCGTCACTGGTTTGCTTCTCACTTTGCTAACCCCAGTGTCGAGACGTTTGCTCCTCCTTTGTCTCGATGGTGATGCAGGTTGGAGGCCTGGAGAATATGTGCTCCATGGATCTTGGTCTTATGCAGGTTTGATCAAGACTTGATGGTTCTCCAAGGCTGATGGATAGCCCATGGTGGCTGTTGTATCCTATGTACATTTGAGTTTGCTCTGTGAGTTCTTTGTACACTTTCTGCTTGTGACTTGTTATAGATTCTTTATCTCTACTTGCTCTGCTTGCTAGGTCTGTACTTGTGCTTGGTGGACTAGCCACTCTGTATGCTAGTTTTTGTGGTTTTCATATTGTCATGACTCTTGCTAGCTCAGGGTGTGTGCTTTGTTCGGTTCCTCTCATGCTTGTGTAGCTTGTGCTCCTTAGGTCTGGTTGCTAGCTCAAGTATCTTCTTCATATAGTCTTGCTGCCTTGGCTCATGTTGTTGAGTGCCTTTAGACTTTTCTAGGAATATCTTTTGTCTTGATATGTTCTAGAGTGTCTTTTGGTATACTTTTGCATGTAGCTTGACTAACACCTAATCGTTTGCTTGAGTTTTGCTCTGGATTTTTGGTGTCTTGGTCCTCTCGCAAGCAGGCTAGCGTAGCGCTTTCTTCCACAGAAGCCGAGTATGTTGCCGCTGCTAGCTGCTGCTCCCAGATACTTTGGATGAAACAAACCTTGCAGGTTTATGGTTTGAGTTTTGGTAGGGTTCCCATCTTTGTAGACAACATGTCAGCCATTAGCATTGCAAAGAACCCTGTCCTACACTCCAGAACCAAACACATAGATATCTGATTCCACTTCCTGCGAGATAACTATGAAAGAGGACACATAGACCTGATCCATGTCCCTTCAGAGAGGCAAACCGCAGATATCCTCACCAAACCGCTAGAGCAGGACACCTTTGCTTGCTTGCGAGGGGAGCTTGGGGTTTGTTACCCCTTTTGATCGCTGACTTTTGTTTTGGTTAGCTTGGTAGGTCTTTGTTTTGCTTCTCTTTGTTTTCTAGTTTTGGTAGTTGCATTGCGCATATGCATTGTACATTTTTGCATTTTGCATTGTCTCACTTGCACTAGCATTCTTGTATACATTGCTATGATCTTCTAGTGCCTGCTAGTGTGAGTTGATAAATTTGATCATGTATAGCTTGCTCCACTGTGTATATGACATCATCTGAGTTAAGCTATTTTGATTTGAAAATCTGAAAACATGATCACCCTGTCTTGGCTACTAGCATGTTAGGGCGTGTTGATGTTCTTTGCTATCTTATTCATGCTAGTGTGCCTTTTCGTTCAGCAATTCATACTTGAAATGATCTAAATCTGATAAAAATTGCTTGAACTGCTCATGAAATGGATTGAAAAGATCCAGGTGGGATTGCTTGTCGCACTGATCGAGCTTTCGGGACGGCTCACTTTGCACTTGTGAGAACCCGGGTAAGGCTGTGCATGACTGAAACGAGTGCTTTAAGCTTCTGACTGTCTGTTGGCATAGGCTTGGCCTCGTTGCTAAGTAAAGCATGACAAGCTTTCAACCCCTGGCATTAAGAATTGCTTGATACAGATTTGATTGAAAAATGAATGTTCGCAACATGTTTTGGCTGGTTTGGCTCATCTGTATGAGTTTGAGTAGCACTGCTTTCCATTCCCTACTTGTTAGTGCTAGATCATGGGTGATGCTTTTATTTCTCCTAAACTGAACTTGCCTAGCTCTAGACTGATTTGATATACCCTGTTGAGCTAGATGCAGGTCTTGTTTATGGATGCACACATGCTGGAGACTAGATGTTGCTCATATCTTTGTATCCCTGAATGCTTTCACTTACACCTCCTGCATTGCATTCATTGCATAGCATCTGTTCAGGGGGAGTCTTAACTTCAGGGGGAGCTCTAGGTCTTTGTAGCCTTGATGTGTGCATGTGCCAACAAGGGGGAGAATTTTGAGAGAAGTGATCGAACAAGGGGGAGACTTGTTTGATTTTTGAAAAACTTGTTGAGCACAGGGCTTTGTGAGTGCATCATTTTGGGAGAGTTGCACTTGTGAGAGGGAAAAATTTTGCTTGGGGAGTTTCTGCTTTGGTTTTGGCTCCTGGTTTTCTCATTTTCCCTCTGCTTCTTGTATGACTGCGTCGAGCGTTACCTCTGTCTTTGAGGAGTCATGTTTTAACTTTTGATCGATTGCGTCGAGCCGTTGCCCTTGTCTTAGGGGATCGATCTTTGCTTGAGTAAGTGACTGTTCTTGCCTTTCTGAGCTTTTTGTCACCTGCTTGAGTTCTTCTCTTTCGTGCTTCTTTGTTCTTCTTTGGTTTCACTTCTCTTGGTTCGTTTGTGGTGTGTTGACAATGCACTCATCAAGGGGGAGATTGAGGAATGTTGAGTACTCTATCCTTCTTGTGATGAGTGAATTGTCAACCGTGCGGTGTGATCGTGCGCTTGGTCTTTGGATTGCAGGTACACGGGCGTCGAGTGTCGACGGGGAGCTGCCGTGGAGGTGCTGTGGCCGATGGACCGTGCGGTGGACGGCGGTGAAGGGCAGCCGGGACCGGAGCTCGGACCGGGCGGCAGCTGTGGCGTCCACTCCTGGATTGAGGGCGCAAGCGGCGACGGAAGGCGGGTTTCTTGGTTTGCGCCATAAAACCAAGGAGGCGGACGGCGGTTGAAGACGCCAAGTCGTGGAGGCACGGGCGTCGGTCTCGGGACTGACGGAGGCGACGGGCGTCGACGGCATCTAGGGCCTCGCCGCGGGCGAGGAGGTGACGGGCGTCGGACGGCGTCTAGGGCCGTCAGAAGGCCGAGGCGGGAACGGCGTCTAGGGCCACGGCACTGAGGCGGGAATCTTCCCGCGCGTGAGGTTTTTGGCGGTTTTCTCAAAACCGGCCACCTACCCGGGTTTCGCGGACCCTCCAAAACCGCGGACTGGATCTTCATCAAGACGGCGGCATCGCGGAGAAGACTTCGTTTCGAAGAAAGAATCTCGGCCGTAGGATGAGATCGTGTACAGGGAGTGCTGCAGGCCAACCGGTCTGACCGGTCCCTGGCACCGGTCTGACCGGTCTAACCAACCGGTCTGACCGGTCCAGCGTACTGGTCTGACCGGTCCCGCGGGTATAAATACCCCTTGACTTGTGTTAGGTCAAGTGCGGCTTTTGTAATCTGTTCGTGGACTCTCTGTTTCTCGAGGCCGCCGCCCCTGCGTCTTATTCCCTCTGTTCCTCTCGTTTGAGTTGATTTTGTCCATGTATTGTTGAAACCTTGTAAGGGATTTGATTGGGAAAGGAGGCCCTATCGTCCTCGTGCCCTCTGGGCTTTTGATTCGATTCAATCCCCTGGTTTTGTGCCTTGTGCAATGGATTTTCTATTTCGTTTTTGGCACACTTGATTGAGAGGAGGCTACGAGTTCTTTGTTGTGATTCCCGTGCATCTAGCCCTGTCCTACACCTTCTGGAATCACTAGTTCGTTCAAATTCGAGTTCTTGAGTTTTTGAGAAAACCCCAATCCCTTTTGATCTCCCCCATAATTCTCACGAATCGTTGATCTTTAGGACGAGATCTTTTGGGGATATGTTCACGGGGTAGGGGCGAAGCAATCCCCCAAGTTTCATCGGTTTTCGTGGTCGTTTGCTCGAGATTCACCGTTTGAATCCATTTTCTCGGGGGTTTTCTGGGTGCTACCGGTCAGACCGGTAGGCAAGACCGGTCAGACCGGTCTGCGTGCTCTTGAACTGCTGCGACCGGTCAGACCGGTCCAGTGCACCGGTCAGACCGGTCCTGGCTGTTCAGATCAGCTGTTTTTCCGATTTGCTGTGTGGTTTCGCTCGCTCGTTCGAGGCCTTTTGTGTTGGTTTAGCTTTTCAATAGCTACTCCAAACTTTGGTCAGAACGCTTGAGGGTTTGGGCAATTTTGGGACATAGGCCGACGATTCGAATTCAGAAGAAATTTTGATCGGCTCCCATTCACCCCCCTCTGGTCGCCGGTTTCGGTCCCACAAGTTGCTCTTAGGTTACCAAAAGTAAGATCCGCCATTTTTTTAGTCTATTTAGTCGGTGCTGCTGGAGTAGAGACTACATTTTGGGTGACTAAACTTGAAAAGTAGATGACTAAAATGAGTTTTAGTCATTCAAATTTAGTCACTCCACTGGAGTTGCTAGATCAGATGGCAGCAACATACAGCTAGTAGCAGCTGCAAGCCTGCAACAACAGCAAATCATTCAATTATGTGATTAATTTGGCTACGACCTCCGATCCCGTCCTCTGAGAGCAAGAATTATAGATGCGCCTGCTAGCCGGCGACTTGTGCTCCAACTCAGCACTAACGCGCCGCTTGTAGTGGCGGGTCCACGAGCTTTTAATGTGCTGCGCCCTTCAGCAGCAATGCGCAGCCAATAGCAGATCGGAAAGCACGTATGCGCCCGCTTACACCGGCGTCTCAGTATTCGCTCGCCTCCTTCTCTCTCTTCACTTCTCTCTTCGCCAGCTAGGCTTTTTGCTGACATGTTCAGCAACTCGCCCGACTAGTCAGCCTTATAATACCTGCTCTGATCCTTCACACTACTGTTAATTTGTGCTCTAGCTAGGGGTACATGGCCGCCTGTCTCGTGATTCCCGCGGAACTGATGGTGATAGATATAAATGCACGTACACTTGGTGCCTGACCTACAAAGATAAGGCAAATCTCAATGGAAGTGTCATGAGAGTGTCATGAATATTACATTCGCTAAGATGTACTAATAATATGAGGAGATAGAAGATATGAGTGTCTTGAAATGTGAGAGGAGAGTCATCACCATGACACTCCATTGGCATAGTTCTTAAGATTACAGTTTAGACAACTGTGTCGATGACACTCCCACTAAAACTAGCTTAAGTTTAATTATTTTATAATAAGGTGTGCCATGCATTGCATGTTCATTCCGTACAAATGAACATGTTATGTTCATTCCGTACAAATGAACATGTTATGGGGTAGTAGTACCTGCAGCTAGCTACTTTTGCGATATATATGCCCCATGCATGCCACGCAACTAGCTAGTATTCTTCACTTCACCGTGGAACCATCGATCGAGAATATAATCGCCTCTGCCTACTGCCTCACCTTGAAGGCTCTGTTGATTTAATTGTCCATGGTACGGTGACACACACAGTTGACAGGGCGTGGTAACAAATTATATATGTATTATTGTGCGTGGGCCTAGAAGACCTTATATTCGGATGACTGTGAAATTAGGGCATGTTTAGATCTATGCCAAATTGTAAAAGCTGGGTTTGTAAACTAGCTTGTAGGATTGTAAAAGCGCGCTGGACTGCTGTTTGGATCCGATCCTCGCAGCTTTAACAAGCACAAGCTTGTAAAATTAAAGCAAGACATATATCGAGACACCAATTTGTGGGATTCTGAAAACTGGATTGTGAAAGCTGAACCAAAAGTTTGGATTATTAGGCCCTGTTTAGTTCCCAAAAAATTTTCTAGAGTACCCGTCATAATGAATGTTCGGACACACGCATGGAGCATTAAATGCAGTTGAAAAAAACAAATAATTACACAGTCTAACTGATTAGCATGAGATGAATCTTTTAAATCTAATTAGTCTATGATTAAATATTATTTGTCAAATAACAACGAAATATGCTATAGTACCAAAACCAACAATTTTTCACCAACTAAACAGGGCCTTACATGCTGAATTATGGAAGTTGTTTGGATAGGCAAGCAAGCAACATCAGGTGAGGGGCTTATCCGTGCCTGGTCTCCTCTCATGGCTATTTTCATGATTGGTTGAGAAAAAGATGGAATGACTACTTTAATTATTTATTTATGCAATCAACTATTTGTAATCTCGGACTTCTTCTACCCTGATTGACATGGCTGCCCTCCTGCCTTTTTTTCTTATAAAATAAAAATATAAAAAAAGAAAAAGATTGAATGGCTTTGCGTCTGAAGTCCCATTATTCTCGCACCCAGATCCAAGCATCAAACATGGTATTCGGCCCATCAAGACCAACAGATTCGGCCCTCTCAGCCCACCACACCAACCGCCCTCCCTCTCTGTCTCTCTCTCTCGCTTCTCCATTCTCCACCTGGGGGGAGGGGATCCTTCAGATTTGGTGGCCTCGCCGGCGACGGCCGTGAGCAGGACGGCTTCCCCGGTCTCTCTGTTGCGCCTGCCGACTGCGAGCTCGATCCAGCGGTTTTTTCATCCCGGGCCAAGGCCACGAGCGGGACGGCATCCTCCTCGTTTCTTCACAGGTGAGCGAAAACAAAAGGAAATAGGATTCTTTCACCGATTGCTCAAAGTTGTCTCAACTTCTTTGCGCTAGTTCATAGGATGTTTTGCTCCCGTGGTCGGTGGTTGCTCCTGTGGTCTGCGGGGTGATTCGGAACCAAGTAGTGTCTGCTAGGAGTAGGAGTTGAGTTCAGTCGATTGCAACACTCTGAAGTGAAGGGTGCTCTTGCAGTTCCTGTAGTTTCAGAATGAAGCTACTACCTTTGAGATTTACAATAGTTGAGATTTCGTGTGAGACGAATGTGAAAAAAAGGGAAAATATCCAGTCTGAAAATTCCGTGCCAACTTACGCGTCTTGTAAAATTGGTTGACAAGACCGAGATTTGCTCACAGCAGATAAATACCGCTCTTTTGCTAAATCTGTGAGGCAAGCTGACGATTACAGTGTTAAAGTTTCACTCTCGCTGTTGTAATGTTGTTTCTGTTTGTGACCTTGCACAGCTGTGTTGAATTGAACCCCGGCGATGATGCTCGAGTACATGGTGATAGTGACCTGAGCGAGACCACAAAGCTTGGCTCTACCGCATTGAAGAATTCAGTTCTCTTTCAAACTCTCTTTATCTTCCTTGCCTCTTGATTCAACTCCTGGGCCGTCCCTCCAGGATGGGTCTTCTCAGCATCATCAGAAAGATCAAACACAAGGAAAAGGAGATGCGGATTCTCATGGTGTAATCATTATCCTCTGATTCCAACCCTTTTATTTCTCCCACAGCCCCAGCAAACTTATACGGTTATTTATTCTTGGGTTTAGATGCAGTCTATGTTCGCTTTCTGCATTGAAGGATTCCCATTATCGAGTCCTTGGTTCACAATCATGATTCTTTTTGCTTTTTGGTGGGTCAATGATGCGATAATTTAGGGGCCTGGACAATTCAGGTAAGACAACGATTGTGCTGAAGATCAATGGGGAGGACACTAGTGTCATCAGCCCCACCCTTGGCTTCAACATCAAGACCATCAAGTATCAAAAGTATGTATTCCTTTCATTTTATTTTGTAATAACTGTTTAGTTGCTTAGATCATTGTAATGCTATACCACACAACCAGTGGCGGATCTAAAGTTTTAGTACTGGGTATGCCGCGACAATTTTTTCATATAAATTTAGTATAACAACATCAACAAAGCCTTTTAATCCCAAGCAAGTTGGGGTAGGCTAGAGTTGAAACCCAACAAAGACCATTATTCATGATTCTGGCACGAGAATCGCGGCTTTCCAAGCACTCCTATCCAAGGACAAATCTCTAGGTATACTCCAGTCTTTCAAGTCTCTTCTAATTGTTTCTTCTCATGTCAACTTCGGCCGGCCCCTGCCTCTCCTCATATTACCGTCGTGCTTTAGGATACCACTATGCACTGGTGCCTCTGGCGGTCTCCGTTGGACATGTCCAAACCATCTCAGCCGGTGTTGGATAAGTTTTTCTTCAATTGGTGTTATCCATAGCCTATCCCGTATATCATCATTTCGAACTCGATCCATCCTTGTATGCCCACAAATCCAATGCAACATGCGCATTTCTGCAACACTTAATTGTTGGACGTGCCGCGGTGCCGCCTTTTTGTAGGCCAACATTCCGCACCATACAACATTGCCGGTCTAATCGCCGTTCTATAAAACTTTCCTTTTAACTTCTGCTAAAAATCTGCTAAAAATTTTGGTATATATTAGTATAAATAACATGTGAAGTCTTAAATTCAACAATTAAGAGCTATAAAATATGTAGATCTAAAATGTGCATAAAAGAAGCTTGCACATATAAAATAGTTCAAAGATGGTTCATCTTCAAAGAAGTCTCGGTTATGTCACCTTTATCACTTGGATGAAAATGTCCTATTTAACGAGTATGATTAAACAATCATCTAACCACACTATCACCTAACTTATTTAACCTAAAGCCTTTGCAAGAACAGAGAACGGGTATATGCACGAAAGAGGCGACCAGGCACGGAACACTTAGTGAAAAATTAGACACGTTCACATGAATTTAGCAATTTGCCTTGGAGACTGTCAGTGGACTGGTTCACTAGAGACCTGGCCCTTGTCCCTGGACGGGCAGCGGCGGATGCTATACGACAGGTAGGGGATGGAAGGCTTCAGGCCGCAAGCGGCCGGAGTCCAGCGCGGTTGTGCCTCATGCCCTCTCAAGGAGAATTGGAAGTGGAAGATTTTTTTAACACATCATCCACTAGCCCACAGGGTATGCCGCGGCCCTAGTGGCATACCCCGTGGCTCCGCCACTGCACACAACAAATTGCTGTTTTGTATTAAAAAGTATTCTGAAATGCTAATATCAACCATAGAGCAATGCTAATATTATAACCATAGAGCAATGCTAATATCAACCATAGAGCATCCAGATTTGAGTTGATTGTGATGAAATTGCAAAAGCATTTTTTTAGGATGACTCAATAGTAGATCATTTTGTTAGAAGTATCTTACTAGATCATTTTCCTAAACTGTTGGAAGTGTCCACTGCATTTCACCTTTTCCTATCTGCCAGGACTTGCTAGCCTTCCTCAAAGATAAACATTACATGACCCTTTTGCAATACAAACTTGTTGTTTTTAAATTAGTGATGTGGCAGTCATAATGTTAACAGCCATATGTACAAAAAAAAAAGATCCTAGCCAAATAGCAATTATTAGCTGACAGCCTGACAGTGAAGGTTATCCAGCTACACCACCCCTCCAGCAGTGGCATACATATAAATATTTTGGTGGTTCTTATATTAATGCTTATTTTCCAAGAGTGAACCATTTTGATAGTTCTTCAAAACTGTATTTTGGCATCAATGTCAGCGTAAGCAAGCTAATGCATAACGCTCCCATGGAAGCAGTTGTGTCTTTTTCTCTGGTCTTATGGGAGTTTGGGAGTCAAATGCACAATTTTTTATAATGTTTCCTTGGAAAGAAATGGCAGGAAATTCATTAAGCTAGGAATTGGAAAATGTTGATGAGTGGTCTACAGAACCAGGCCGCCCCCATCTTAGCAGTTGTGAATAATTCCAGATATAATGCAATATTGACAGCGGAAGTTGAAGGCGTGCCTCACCTTGTTGAGGACAGCACTATATGTAGTCAGAGTTTGCCTTCTGGAAACGCCTTGCTGTTGTGGTTTGTGCTTCTAGTATTCGGCTAACTGCAATCTGCTGTTATTAGGATGAATAGTTGAAAATTAGATTTATTTGCCAAAATTTCAACTGCTGCTTGAAACTTATGGTAACCTGGTCATGCAAAACACCTTGAGGTACAGAAATGAGATGGGTCAAAAATTGCTGCAGATTGACGAAATGATGGTGGTTGTCCCAGGTACTCGCTGAACATATGGGATGTTGGGGGACAAAAGACTATCCGCTCATACTGGAGGAATTACTTTGAGCAGACTGATGGGCTGGTTTGGGTAGTTGACAGCTCTGACGTCCGGAGGCTTGATGACTGTCGTGCGGAGCTCCACAATCTACTGAAAGAAGAGGTGCATCATCTAGTCAGCAATGCTGACAGTTAGCTTCCTGCTGACCACTATTTTGGCCCTCAAGTCTAAGTTATCCGTAAATGATGTCATGTTCATTGACTTACTGTTCACCGTCAACTACGGTTGTTAAGTCTTTTGAGTCGTGATCTTGATTGCAGAGACTAGCCGGAGCTTCTTTGTTGGTGTTTGCAAACAAGCAGGACATTCAGGGCGCTCTGAAACCTGCAGAAATCGCCAAGGTACTCGTCCTTCTGATGGTGTTTCTCAAGTTCATAGTATTATATATCTGCCTGTATGCATCAAGTCCAGTTGAGCGTTAAGCCACCAGATTTGGACAGAGAAATCCGACGAGCAGTGTTCGTGCTGCAGCCGTACACGTGCGATCTTTGGGATCCTGTAGTGATTTGGTTGGGGTGGTTTTTCAGGTCCTGGATCTGGCAGCCATGGAGAAGAGCCGGCACTGGCAGATCGTCGGCTGCAGCGCCCACACCGGCGACGGGCTGCTTCGGGGTTTCGACTGGCTCGTTCAAGACGTCGCCTCGCGCATCTACGTCCTCGACTGAATACCTGAAGAGAGTCCCTATCTTATGTCGATGATGGAGTATCGAGTTCAGGATTGTTGTGCTAGACTTGACTCGATGCAAGAGACTGAAAAAATCAAATCTTTTCACTCGGTAAATCTTCAGGGGAATCTTGTACTGTACTTGCTATTATTAGGATTAATCATGTAAAATCCAAGTTGGATTCTATCTCTGGGATGGCAACTGGAAGTCAAGTATTCGAAGATTAGCACCATCTGTGAGGATCTTTGTCATGATTAGTACTAATCACTTCTCCCCAGATTTCTGGTGATTAGCGTCAACTTTTGCCCAGATTTGCGTGCTAAAGCTATGCAACTTTATCCCAGTGCTCCTCACTATCAATTTATCCCAGATTTGTGGTGAGGATCTTTGTCATTCATTGACACTCCAAAGCAAAGAACTTCGCAGCTGACAAGACAATCTGTGGCAGCACCAAGTAGCAACTTTTTTTTCCATTCGATTAACTGAAACGGTAACAAGTTACACAAGATAACAGCATCCAATTCCAACACCCCGGTTCATGGGATGGAGGTCAAGATAGCTCTGACAGACAACATGACCACTAGACGAACGAGCTTGCGATCAAAAACACAGATGGGCAACAACGAACACGAAAGACACCAAACACAGGTAGATCATGGCACAGGATAACTCAGGTAACAGTAGCAAGGACAGGATAACTTGGCCACGCGGGCCCCACCGCTCAGCTCCTCCAGTTCCCATCGGAGTTGCCGTAGCCGCCGCCGCCGCCGCCACCGTAGCCTCCACGGCCACCGTAGCCGCCGCCGCCGCCGCTGCCGTAGCCACCGCCGCCCTCGCGGCGCCCGTAGCCGCCGCCGCCGTAGCCACCGCCGCCGTAGCCGCCGCCGCCCTCGCGGCGCCCGTACCCGCCGCCGCCGCCGCCGCCGGAGCGCGGGCCGCCGCGGGACTGGGCCTCGTTGACGGTGATGCTGCGGCCGTCCAGGTCCTTGCCGTTCATCCCCTCGATGGCATCGCGCATCGCCTGCTCGCTCGAGAAGGTGACGAAGCCGAAGCCGCGGGACCTCTGGGTCTCACGATCGAGGATGATCTGCAAGGGACGGCACGAGCTCATGTCAGAAAAATAAAGCCCCCCAGATCTAGCTCGCGATACCATCCGCCGCCGCAGATCTGGCCAGCTCCCCCGTTTCTCCTCCTTGAAAAATTTCGTTTTTCTTCCCACCGAAAGGAAATCATGAACAGAAGAAGCGAGGGCGGCGGATCGAGGAGATGAGATTACGGGACGGACCTTGGACTCGAGGACCTCGCCGAAGGGGCTGAAGGCGTTGTGGAGCGAGTTGTCGTCGGTGGCCCAGGCAAGGCCGCCGACGAAGCAGCGGTACTCAACATCCGACGCCGCCATCTCTTCCTCTCACCCCCAAGAACCTCACGAACCCGGACCGAACCGAACCGCGAACCGGAGGGGGAGGAGAAGCCAACCCACCTCTGAGAGAGCACGAAGAAGACGGGGGCTCGCCGGGTCTCGCTTTATAGCGGAGACGAAGCCGCCGCCGCCGTCGTGATCGGATCGGACGGCGATCAGGTCAGACCATGGATAAGGGCTTGGTGGGCCCACGTGTCAGCGATGAGGTTTGGTGCCTTTGGGATTTGGAATATCCGTGTCCCAAGTGGGAGGTATTCTTTTCTCGGCCGCTAAAGCTACGCGCACACGGAAATGGCACACGTCTAGCACTTCCCTTCAAGCTTGTTTATGCTAGTAGCAAAATAATAATTTATCTAGAGCAGTGTTAATAAATCTTTAGTGAGATGACCTTGATAACTTGGAAGGTATTTGCTTAGATGAGCTACTGATCAAACTCCACCGTGTCTAAATTAGGCAAGTTTCAGTGAAAATTTTATGGACACAGATATTTAGATTGGAAATTAGATAACCATGTCAGATGAGTTTCATGGTGATAAAACTTTCATCACATCCCATGAAACTTCATACTTCTCTCTTCTTATCATGTCAGCAAAATTAATAATATTTAATGTCATAAAACTCTTCATAAAATTCTCACTGACACTGGCCTTAACTTGTCACTATCTTGTGCAAAAGTCTAGAGCGAGCTGGTCCGAGTGCATGACTAGTACTTACTAGCATTCAAGTAATTGTTTTTTTAACACATGCTAATCCTCAAACAAAGTTCCCATCTGTAGCCTCTTGTGGGAAAGAAGGATATGCCCACTTTGTAGTGATCGGAATGAATGGTGCGTAATTGACTTGACTAGTATGGCTAGGCAATCGGGTAATCGAAAAATTCGGGTGGGGT
Source organism: Panicum virgatum (assembly GCF_016808335.1). Taxonomy (NCBI): domain Eukaryota; kingdom Viridiplantae; phylum Streptophyta; class Magnoliopsida; order Poales; family Poaceae; genus Panicum; species Panicum virgatum. The sequence continues at coordinate 63,422,216 of NC_053138.1, read as the reverse complement.
AATTCGGGTTCTTTAAATTTCGGGAAAAATCAGAACCCGAAAATTACCTGAGAGAAAATAGAAACCCGACAATTCGAGTACTCGATATTTCGGGTTCGGGTATACCCGAAATACCCGAGAAACGCATCAACAACACGGATCTCCTCGTGGTGTCGGCGGCGACCGGCGGGGTATTGCTTCGTCGAGATCCAGCGATGCCCCCTCCCCTCCGATGGAAAGCCTCCAGAGCTCCCCAAGCACACGTCTTCGACCTGCTCCTGCAGTCCTGTGGTCGAGAGCCTTGACGACGCCATGGATTTGAATCAACCATGCTCAGATCGGGCGTGGGGTTGCGCGCGAGGAATCGGTAGGCGCAGCAGCGGGTGGCCGGGGGTTGGCTGGCGGGGGCGCAGGTGCCTGACGCAGCAGGCCGCGCCGTCACAGCCTCGTAGGCCACTCGGTGGCTCGTTGTGCGGAGATCCAGAGAGAGATCGAGAGAGGAGAGAGGACACATGAGAGATGAGAGAGGATAGATGACTCGCAGGGAAGATATTTTGACGATGAGAAGAGAAGAGGACTCGGCATGAGATTGACGCAAATATCATTTTAGTCTTGGTGAGCCGTGCGGAGCTATGAGATTGTGGGTTTGGTGGGCTGAAACTACAAGCACATGCTAGTATTTGGTGTAATTTTGGCCGGGCTGGAATGAATGATATAATTGGGTTGGACTGTTGTTTGGGTTTTTCGGGTATACTCGAATTACTCATAATAATTTCGGGTACTGTGGATTGAAATCTGAAATAGGATTCGGGTTTTTCGGGTTCGGACTCGGATTTCGGATGATGTGCCCACTCATATTGACTAGTCTAGATTTGCCAAAGGATTTGATGATGGTGGCGGTGTCGGCATACTCTAATGGGGGAGGGAATGATTGTCCCCGGAGCACAAGTCCGTGTGTGTAGGACCCTGACGTTGTGGGCCAGGCCGGCCGGCCGGCCCCTCGTGTGGTGGTGGGGCCCATACTGACCCGCTTTTGGCGCTGCAGGCAGGACGGCGAAAATATCTCGACGAGCCAAATGACGTCCCTACCCCCGCAAGGCCCCGACCGGCAACGCAACGCAAAGGGCGGCAGAGCGGTCGGCAAAGGACGACTTGGAACCCACCGCCGCACGCGACCAACGGGCCAGGTGCCATGGATTATCTTTCTTTTTTTCTGAACAATAATTGCCATGGATTATCTTTGAGAAGCGCCCGCGATGGTGATTAGCGTTAAGGCGTGTCGCCATCATTCTCTTGATCTCTTCCGGTCTCCCTTTTCAGAAAGTGAAGAGAAAGATTATCCATCCATTTACAGTCGCTCGCTTCTCGCATCTGATACACTAGATTGCAGTAGACGCGATTTGTTTTCCAAAAGGTGGAACTCGTGACAAAGTTTTTCCGTTTTGCAACAAGAAAAGTTTTTTTTCCCCATCCATGACAGGTGACGAAAAGACGAAAAAAAAAAGAAAGCAAAATGAAGGTCCCACCGAGATTTGAACTCGGGTTACTGGATTCAGAGTCCAATGTCCTAACCGCTAGACCATGGGACCGCTTGGAGAGCAAAGAAAAAAATTAAACTTACTTATTGTTACTTCACCCAGGGGCCTACCTTCACCGTCAGCTAACGAATAATGACGTCGCTTGCCTTGGACCTTATACGGATTCCGAACATCAAGAATCAAATAGTTTTACACAATGACTTGAAGAGACGGTGGGTGGGATTGCCACGGCCGATGCTTGGATACTTCACATGCCCATGTTACTTGTTTTCGAGAGAAGATAAAAAAATCTACTATGTATGACTATAGAAGATATAATAATATTACAATCCCTTGAAACACGAACAAATACTTCTCATTAGTTACTACTGTATGTACGTACTCCTATGTCCATGGACTTGATTGAGAATCTTAGACTACCCACACACGGACCCCAATGCTGAAATTACCACTTCTACCGACGCCGTGAAACCTGAAATGCACAGCATCGATGCTGAGTAAGAAATATATTAATTAATTTACTTATTTAGTTAGCCTTGGCGTCCTCACATACCCTGGTGCTCTTTATTTTAGATTCACTGGTCCGCAGTGGTTGCCTCGATGCCCGAACCTCTCTCTCTTGTTCCGGCATCGATAGGATGATAGGAGCCACGTACAAAAGTAGCAGCTCCAAATCACATTTGACATTTGGGATCCAACTCGTGCTTCTTTGAGACCATCCCCAACCCTCCTAGAAAAATGGTGTTCATAGCATTAATAAAGTTGTCCCATAAATAATTTGATGACATGACAAGAGAGTTAATAAGAAAAAACATAGACATAGTTTCTCAGGCAAGACACCATGTCTATACAAGAACAAAAAAAAGATAAGAGTGATGGAGTGAGGCAAAGAGAGTGAAGAAAAAGAATTGGATAAAATTTATTTTCTTTATTTACCATATAAACTATGCATTGAAAAGATAGTATCTATGCATAGTTTTTTACCTTTTTTTTAGACACCACGCCACCTATTGATACCATGGGTCGGGATGACCTTAATCTTTTGCTTCCACCGTTCGTGGCCTGCGCTAGAAACACGTACTCATCGGAATCCGTCTTCTACGCACCGTTCGCGTAATCTGCAGCGGGCACCAACCGCACAGGAGCCTGACCAGAGTGACCACTGCGCCCCGGCGGCGGCTGAACCCAAACAAAACCCCGATGTCGCCGGCGGCGAGGCGCCTCCTGCTCGCCCGCCGCCGATGCCTCTCCACGGGCGCGGCGTCATCGGCCTCCGCGTCGTCGCAGCTGCCCAGGGGCAAGCGCTGGGACGCCGTGGTGATCGGCGGCGGCCACAACGGCCTCGTCGCCGCCGCCTACCTCGCCCGCGCAGGCCGCTCCGTCGCCGTGCTCGAGCGCCGGGGCGTCCTGGGGGGCGCCGCGGTATCGGAGTCCGACCTCGTCCCGGGCTTCCGCTTCTCCCGCTGCAGCTACCTCCTCAGCCTCCTCCGCCCCGCCATCCTCCGGTAACTCGCCCCCCACCACCACCACCAAGACACGTCTTTTTTGCGATTAGGCAAAACCTCCGCTGCCGTCAAATTCACGCATTTGTATACTTGCGCGTAGTGCATTCCGCAATCTGTCAATCAATGAGGCTAGTTCTGTTTGCTCAACTCTGAACTTCCGATGCTTTGCGTTGTATGTGGTGCTGATGATACTACTGCTGCTGTTGCCGGTGCTTGCCTGCATATTTAAGCGATCTGGAGCTGGAGAGGCACGGGCTGAAGCTGCTGCCGCGGAGCCCGTCATCCTTCACGCCATGCCTTGACGGCAGATACCTGCTTCTTGGTCCGGATGCGGAGCTGAACTACTCAGAGATCAGCAAGTTCTCCAAGAAGGATGCGGATGCATACCCAAGGTGCAGTTTACCTTGGAATGACCTTAGATTAAATGTTTGAATTCCTGCTGTTTGTATGTACATTTAGCTCTTTAGAATGATACTGGCAGGATCTATATGTGAATGTGTAGGTATGAGGAGCAGCTGGAGAAGTTCTGCAAGCTCATGGACTTTGTCATTGACTCGGCTCCACCCGAGCTGAGGCAAGACTTCCACGCCTCTATGGTTGATAGGATGAAGGATAGGGTCGACAAGTCAGCATTCTGGGGCAATCTTCTTCGGCATGTGATGCAGCAGGGGCAGAAGAACATGGTGTGAGTGCTAAGTACTGACCTCTCGCCAATGCTCATGATCCGCACCATTTATACACAATGCACTGTATGTAAATTTAGTAGCACCCTTTCTAAAAAAAATAAAATTGTGGTTCGCAGGGAATTCTTTGACCTCCTCCTCTCGCCGGCATAAAAAATCTTGAACTGCTGGTTTGAGGTCGAAAGCTTATTTCCATCTGTTCTTGAACACTTCTGTTCATCATGTGAAGCAACTGTGTGATTGCTTTATTGCAATTGACAGCCTGCACTTAATATTCTTATACCTGCGAACAAAAAGTCTTCTTATTGAGTGCTATCTACTACAGAGCGAGGTTTTGAAGGCGACACTTGCAACTGACGCAGTGATAGGTACCATGGTAAGGGTGCTTTGAATGGACTAAGCAAATTCTTTTCCTTTCCTAGACTGTTGGCATTTCATTGTTGCGTCTCCCCTCTGCAGGCTGGTGTCAACACTCCAGGTTCTGGATATGTTCTCCTGCACCATGTAATGGGGGAGACTGGTGGTCAACGTGGTGTTTGGGCGTATGCTTCTAACTTTGACTCTTTGAGATGCTTATCTTCGTTATTCTATCAAACTATGGAAAAACATAGCCTTCACTATTCTACACTTGAATCCATGTACTGATGCACGGACCACTATGATCCTAGCATGGATTAAACTGAACCGAAGGCCAACTGCTGTGTATATCCACTGGCTGGGCAAACAAGTTTTCAAGGATTACTGTTATAGAACATGGCATCATACTATTTAGTCAAATCTGCTCATTAGTATGTTGTGTGCACTATTAGTTGTTTCGTTAGTTCCCCTCTGTTTCAAATATTTAGAAAACTTGTTATTTGATTAAAGAAAATAATACACCTGATTCAGGTATGTCCAAGGTGGTATGGGTTCAGTGTCATCAGCTATAAGCAAAGCAGCTCTTGAAGCAGGAGTACAGATTGTAACAAATGCCGAGGTACTTTTCCAACTTTTTTGGCATGATACTAGCTTTTTGATATGTAAAGCTGCTCTTTGGCCGATCAAATTTCATAAATTGAAACAGAAAACGAAATGGTCAATTATTAAGAACTCTTAACTGGATTAGGCCATTTGTAATACATCATGGCTAACTAACAACTACAACCCAAAGCTTTTCTTTCCCAAGTAAGTTGGAGTAGGCTAAAGTTGAAACCCAACAAGAGTCGCAAATCATTTGTTAATTTTCGTAATTGTGCTTTACCTTCCATGTTTGGTACCATGCTTGACTTGATCCATTGTTCATGTCTAGGTTTCCCAAGTGATGGTTAATGAAACTACAGGAAAGGTTGAAGGGGTGAGTCCTCCGATCAACCTGTACTGTAAGCATATTTCAATTCATTGCTTTCTACCTCTTGAAAGATTGGGATTTGTAGGTAGCTTTGGCTGATGGAACAGAGGTGCACTCGCCAGTTGTTCTATCAAATGCCACTCCATACAAAACATTTGTGGTAAGAAACTCTAAGGTTTATAACATGGCGAAGATCTACAGCTCTAGTTTGTGCATAATTAAGCAAATTTTTCAATACTGATATCTGGTCTCTTTTGCAGGACCTAGTGCCTGTCAATGTTCTTCCAGAGGACTTTCTCTCAGCTATTAAGACAGCAGATTACAGCTCTGTAAGAACTTATGGGCAAGCGTAATTTGATCTGTTCGTTTTTAACAGAAGAATTGTACCTAAACAATAGCCAGTGAGTTGAAAAGCACCATCATCATAACCATTTTTCTCGAACGCTCATCATAACCCATTTACACCAACATGCCGGTCTGTGACATCCTTAAATGGGGAAACTTTAGAAAACTTAAAATCTTGGAGAAAGTCAGCATGTTGTTGATTATAATATTGACATTATAATTTGTTTCTTCCACTTTTCTTCTGCTCCATTCATTACTTTCTATATGTTATTGACTTCTACTGTCTCCAAGATGCATCTTGACCATGACTTTTGATAGTAAAATAGATTTTTTATATATTTTATGGATTACTTCTAAGATGAATAATTTCGACACTGCACTGATCAATAGTGACCCCAACAACTGGATACTGTAATATTGATCGCTAATAATATGATATGAATTCTTTGTGGCAGGCAACAACAAAGATTAATGTGGCTGTTGACAGGCTGCCACAGTTCCACTGTTGCAAAGACATGAACCCTGAAGGTGGTCCAGAGCACATGGGCACCATACACATTGGGTCTGAAAGGTATTTAACTGATGTTACTCCACCTTCCTACTTTGACAACGTCCACCATGTGATACATTGTTGTGTTCAGTTGTTTTTTATCCTCTTCTTTGCAGTAACCGAACAAACAAATTCTGTGCCAAATACCAGGGGCGGATCTACAGGGTATGCCGGTTGGGCCATGGCATACCCTGTAGATTCAGCCAGCCCAGCCCATATAGTAGAAAAGGAAAAAAACTGACTTCTTCTCCCGATGGTCCATGCGCACAACGTTTCTCCTTTTGCGTGTCTCCACCTCCGACCTGGGGCCAAACACCATCGCTCACCACCACACACCGACGACGGCGCTCCTGCCGGACTGGGAGGCAACTTTGTGCACAGTGCACCAGACTCGATCGTAGATACGTAGTACTGTCTTGACTTCTTCCATCGTCCTGCGATTCCTAGTGCTTGCTAGCTAGTGATCTTCAGTGATGATCGAGATATCAGTTATCATCATGCAGTTATGATTTGCAAATTGTGATGGATGAACAAATATGTACATATTATTGATATTGTAATTTATTTTTGTTTCAAACTTATTGAAGCGATTTAAAAATATTATGAGATATTTTTAAATATACGATAATGCTTTTAGGTAATTTGTAATTTGTATGTCAAATTTCTTGGCAAATTTTATATATAGCTGTTTACCATGTTGTATTTGGACTGTTGGATTGTTGGTTTGGCATACCCTAAGTTGAAATCCTAGATCCGCCACTGCCAAATACTACTAAATTTCTTATCTCATCTATGTTCATGTATTGCACAGCCTATGCGTATCTACACGAGCAGGGCAAGGGAAATGGTCTCTTAATTCAAGGGTGTCATTGCTCTTTTTGATAATAAATTGTGCTATTCTGATATAGTGCCCTTCACCGGTTATTTTAACTTTATTTACCAGATTTGTTATCTGCATGAACTGATTCTGCAATTTGAGAGTGTGGGGAGTAGGGACCAAATGACAGACCTGGACAAGTTAGAGGACTGGCTGTGCATTTTACTCTTGACATAACTATGTTCTTACTTGTGCTTAGTGCCTAGGATAATGGAAGATCGTAATCATGCTAGCCACAATCATGTTATATGACACCTCCCAGGTTATAGATAGTTTCTCATTCCTTTATCACAGGGTAAACAAGATGATATGGACTGTCATGTGATTGTGTGAAGAACTATTTATTAAAAAAAGTGTCACTCTAACAGTTATTCAGTATTTTCTGCATACTAATATGGAACTTCTATTTGTTCTCCAGCATGGAGGAAATCGATCTTGCATATAGAGAAGCTGCAGGTGGCGTCTCATCCAAAAGACCTGTCATAGAAATGACAATTCCTTCTGTCTTGGATAAGACCATCTCCCCACCAGGTATGCAAGTTTCTTGTTGCCTTATCATTGCAGTGGCATAATCTACTGCTAAGGCATATCTCATTATCCCAGAATCCCAATAGAGCAAGAAAGTACATGGGGGTATTCATCGTTAAACTAGCATCGGATCATAAAGCCACTCTTTATGTGTCCAAAGCAATTTTGTTCCTACTCTGACACAATTTCCATCTTTTGTGTTGTCATTTTGATAGGTCAGCACGTTATTAATCTTTTTGTTCAGTACACACCCTACAAACTTTCAGAAGGCAGCTGGCAGGATTCTAATGTCAGAGTATGTTGACCCTAGTCACGTTTTGATCTCACTATCCACTGTGTTAATTGCCCTGCACACCCCCATGGTTCACACAGGTTGTTGTGTATATTGCCCAACAATACTGTTAGCCATTGTCAATAAACACCATCTATGGAGAGGTATTTTCTGAATTTATTAACAGTTTTGATGGAAACCGATTTTCAGAAATCCTTTGCTGAGCGGTGCTTTTCTTTGATTGATGAATATGCTCTGGGCTTTAGCTCATCTGTGGTAGGCTATGATATGCTGACTCCACCTGATCTTGAAAGAGAGTTTGGTCTAACAGGTAAACTCTTTCCACACACAAACCTTTTTCTTTTGCATGCAGTGCATGCTTCATCCTTTTGATGTTTTGTTTTACTGGTTGAAAACTCAGCTAAGCAGACATGATTCACATTTGACAGGAGGCAACATTTTCCATGGTGCAATGGGCTTGGATTCTCTTTTCCTCATGAGACCGGCCAAGGGGTGGTATGTCTGCAACTCTGACGTGCATATCAGTTTTCTCTTAATCCTTCTTCTCCCTTGCCAATCTTTGAAGGTTGAATCTCAGAAGTAATGGATTTAGGATCAATGATTAGCCTCTTTGCACTTTGAACCATACAGGTCCGATTACAGAACTCCTGTGAAGGGACTGTACCTCTGCGGGAGCGGCGCCCACCCAGGTGGTGGGGTGATGGGTGCGCCAGGACGTAACGCTGCCTCTGTTGTTTTAGAGGACCTGAAGGCAAAATAGATGTCGAAGTGGCATGGCATTTTCAGGGAAGGCATCATTCATTTAGCATGTGTAACCGGTAGTGTCATGTCATTCATTTAGCAGCGTGTGCCCCCCATCTGATTTCGAATATGGGGTCGCACAAGCTTTTTGATGAGAATCGTCACATTCATTGTGATTGAGGGACCTGACGTTGAATTCAAATTCTTAATCTTCTGAAGAAACTCCAATGTCGAAATGAAACAAAATGGTGATAAACATTTTCTGTGTTTGAACAATGAACAGACCGGTCTGGAAGAAGTTTTGGGCATTGCCAATACCGCAGAAGGTGAAGATTTTTGTGTATAAATTTTACTTTATATAAATTATGTACGGTGAATAAGGAGACCTACGGGGCCACGTGCTTCGACAGGACCGAAAGAACCGGCGCGCATGGAAAGGAAAAAGAATGGTCATACGGCTTTATACCGTTCTTCACAGCTTCATTGATTTTCGTGTGAAGACCTGATTTCAAGCAGATGGAGCGCTCATGTCCTCTTGCAGATGGTATACTAACACATCGCATGGGCGTAAAAGAGCTAGATTCGACGTTGATCTTTCCAGTAGTGTTTTCTTCTTGTTTAGACTTTTCTATTTGCAATGCAAATGGTGCACAAACCATGTTGCTAATTATTCTAAAGTGTCGCGAAAGGGCCTGTAGCCTAGTGGTTATAAGAGTCTCAGCAGCACCTGATGTCCTGGGTTCGACTCCACATGGGAGCGAAGATTCTGGGATTTAACGGCATTGTGCATTCAGAGGATTTGCCAGCTCAGTCTTCGAAGATGCTCATAGAGGTAGGGTTTGCGTATGTGTCTTCATAGGGGTGTGAAACACACAGGGATGTGAGTGTGCATGCGTTATGAGTGTCTGCGTTGTACTGTGTAATCTCAAAAAAAATTATTCTAAAGTGTCACAGGAATTGAAAATATGGTGTTTTCAACCACCGGCTAGTGATTCTTGTGCTTTGCACGTTTGGCTCGGATGGTGTACAAGAAAAACACAAGGATTACACTGGTTCGGACATAATGTCTCTACGTCCAGTTCGCGGCTGCTCGTCTATCCTGCACTTGTTTGCAATAGGGGGTTACAAACGGCGCGAGAGCGAGTCGAGGTCTCTGGTGTTGTGTGTGTGTTCTAGGGCTCGTGCTTCGGATCTCAGTTTTTGTCTAGGGTTCGATCGGGCGTCCAATTATCCTGGGGAGATCATCCTTCTCATGCGAGGGCCGCCCCTTCTCCTTTAATAAGACAAGCAAAAGGGCCGGTATACAACATAGAGAGAGAGAGAGAGATCGGGTGTACGTGTCTCGAGGTGGAGGAGATCTCTGATCGCGCTGCGCTTCCCCTGGATAAGGGGGCCCACCTATCCTACCACCGCTGCGCCCTTCGCTATGTGTGGCCTCTGTTGGCCCTGTCGTTGCCGCCCCTCGCCTCCACGCCGAGGTCGTTCCCATCGCATGGTTTGTGAGTCGATGTACGTGGAGCCCCCCTCCCCCGCGTACAGGTGGGTCGCGCCCCTTCCCTACGGTCTGTCGCACCGTATGCACCTAGAGGCATGAGCTCCACTATCGCTGCGTCAGTACGCGTCCCATCGCCTAGTCGTCCGCTCCCTCATCGGTCAGCGGACAGCGCAGAACGCTGCGGACCCCTTTTAGGGGTTGGGCGCGTGGCCGCTCCCCTGGTGGGGTCGGGCGAGGCGAAACCCCTCGTGAGGGTTGGGCCAGGCAAAAACCCTCCCACGAGGGGTCGGGCGAGGTGGTGCCGCCCCTCAGAGGTCGGACAGGACAAACACGGCATGCTAATCTCCCGAACTAATTGGGACATGTGGCCGTTGACCTCTTACTCTGGGTATCTCTAATATTGATACCCGAGGAGGAGAAAGAGAGAAGACATGCGATGGCAATGGAAAACTATTAACATTTGAAAGCTAAACGCAAAGCGTTAATCTCAGCTTGTCCTTATGGTTATGGTAATAGAATATATCATATTTTTGAATTGTTGATTTTAATTAGTATTTTGACAAAGTTTTATTGGATATCTGAAGCCATAATATATTATCAAATAAAAACGGGAGAAAATACTCCTGATGGTAATAATATCTTTTTTTTGGTCTACCTGTTTAGTTACTTTTGCTGCAGGGACTGATAAATTTCTTTGGTTTACATGTTTAATTATATGATTTTTGAATTATTATATTTTGTTGGGTCATTAATTAAAATACTCTCTCTGTTTCAAATCATAGTTCGTTCCACGTTTTTTATTCCAAATTTGATCACTAGTCTTATTCAAAAAAATTGTTCAAATATCATTAAATTTAAGTCATTCTTGAAGAACTTCTATTAATAAAGTAAGCCACAATAAAAGAAGTAATACTTTGCATAAATTTTTAAACAAGACGAGTGTCAAATTTGATATTAAAAAAGTCAGACGAACTATAATTTAAAATAAAGAAAGTATCTTTTTTAAAAATATCCACGTCAAATGCAACCCTTAATAAAAATGTAAAATTCTTATTTTTGGATTTTTAAAAAATATGTACGTGCGGCGTGCCCACATGGATCATTTTTTTAGACCACCGCACATGATACTCTGCTGGTATAAATTATGTACGGTGATTAAGGAGACCTACGAGGCCACGTGCTTCGACGGGCCCGAAAGAGCTGGCTGATGCGCGTGGAAAGAAAAAAAAAACAGAATGGTCTCCAATTATTTGCCGTGTGCCGCGCCATCTGGGCAAAGACGTCCGTCGACCCGCCATCAGCTCAACCAGTGGCGAACCTAGGATTTTACATAAGGTATGGCATGATATTTTTTTCCACTTGCTATTCGATATAATCTATATAAAATTCAGTAATAAAAATTAAATTTCACCAAAAAATTTGGTTACAAAAAAAAAGTTATATTTCAAGTCTTAAATTCAACTGTTAAATACCGGTATTTCATAAATTATAATACAAATAGTTCAAACATACTAGTTCAAGTGAATAAAAGAAGCTACTTCTTGTTTAGTTTACGATTTCTAAAGCTCATGAAAGTCTTGATTATATCATTTTTATACACCTCAAAGAAAATATCCCACTCAATGAATGTAAGAAAACAATTATCCAAAAGAGCATCACCCAACTTATTTTTTTTCTTAGTTTTGATTGAAGCCATTGTAGAAAATACCCTTCCAACACTTGTCGTCACAATCGGTAAAAGTCATATCAATTTGAGAAGCATGTAAACCATATCATATAATTTGTGTCTATTTGTTTTCACAAGCTTAACTGAGAGGTCAACAAGATTCACAAGGTCTTTGAAGCTATCATTTTGTCTCACATCATCAATATAATTGTCAAGTTGCAAATCAAGTTTCATCAAATCATGACCTTTAATTTTATTTAGTGTAGAACTCAGCTAGTCTACGTACCTTTTATGCATCAAAAAAGCAAATGAGTTGGAAGGATTGAAGGCCGACATACAAGAAAGCAACTCTATATTTATCACAACAAATCGATAATCAAGCTCTTAACTAATTTGATTAATGACAACAATATTTACTAGGTGGACTAAAATATTTAGGTATGCCATGGCATACGTGGCCCACCCATTGGTTATGCCAGTGAGCTCAACTTTATTTTACCATGGTGCCGTGTGCTCGAAAAAACACACACGTCAAAATCAGCTTTGTCGGCCGGCGTTTGTGGTATGCCCTTTGCGACAAAATAGCTGAATCCCATATGAGCGCTCATGTCCTCTCGCAGATGATATTCTAACACATCGCAGGGAGTAAAAGAGCTAGATTCAACTGATCTTCCCGGTAGTGTTTCCCTCTTGGTTTAGACTTTTCTATTTGCAATGCAAATGGTGGTGCACAAACCATGTTACTAATTATTCTAAAGTGTCACAGGAGTTGAAAATATTGATCCAGCTAAACAACTTCGACAGAAGAGATGTCAAAAATATGCAAGCTTAACGGAGGAGAAGGAGAGAAGACGTGGAATGGCAATGGAAAACTATCAAAGGTTGGAAAGATAAATCCAAAGCGTTAATCTCAGCTGGTCCAAATGGTTATGGTAATAGAATATATCATGTTTTTGAATTGTCAATTTTAATTAATATTTTGACAAAATTTTGAACAAGACAAGTGTCAAATTTGAGGTCAAAAAAGTCAAATGAACTATAATTTAGAACGAAGGGAGTATCTTTTTACTAGGTTCTTTTTTAAAATATCCACGTCAAATGCAACCCTTAATAAAAATGTAAAATTCTTATTTTTGGATTTTTAAAAAATATGTACGTGCGGCGTGCCGCACATGAATCCTTTTTTTTTCCCTTTGAGATCACCGCACTTGATACTCTGCTGGTATAAATTATGTACGGTGATTAAGGAGACCTACGAGGTCACGTGCTTCGACGGCCCGAAAGAGCTGACTGGCGCGTGGAAGGAAGAATAAAAAGAATGGTCTCCAATTCAGCCCTGGTGTTTACCCTACATATACGTACACGTACAAGTAGAAATTGCAGACACGTACGTCTCCTCGTGCATGCTCTAAAAATGGCCTTCGTCTTCCTCGTGTGCATGTCCTCGCTCCTTGTCACTCTCTTCTCTTCCTACCTGTACCAAGTGCTGCTCCATGGAGGCAACCGCCGCCTTCCACCTGGCCCCGTGCCGCTTCCCCTCATCGGCAACCTCCTCGACGTCGCCAGCAGCAGCATGCTCCCCCACCGCTCCCTGTCGCGCCTCGCCGAGCGCTATGGCCCGCTCATGACGCTCCGACTGGGGACGGCGCTTGTGATCGTCGCCTCCTCCCCGGCAGCGGCGCGCGAGGTGCTCAGGACGCACAACGCCACCATCACCGGCCGGAACTCCCCGGACGCCTGGAACGGCATGGACCACGCCGCCAACTCGGTGTTCATCCTCCCGCCGCGCCGCAGGTGGCGCGCGCTGCGCAGGATCGGCGCCGAGCACCTGCTGTCGCCACGGCGGCTGGACGGCCTGCGCCCGGCGATGCGCGCCGCCGTCCTCGACATGCGCCGCCGCATCGTCGCCGTCTCGGAGTTGCCGGTTGAGGTCGGCCGAGTGGTCTTCGACGCCATGGCGGATTTCATGTGGCGGGCATTGTTCTCGTCCGGTCTGGACGCTGACACGCTGCACGAGCTGCACGGCGTCGCGCGGGAGGCCGCGCTCCTGGCCCTGAAACCTAACGTCTCCGACTTCTTCCCGGCGCTCGCTGCCCTCGACCTACAGGGAGTGCGGCGGAGTATGGCGAGGCAGCTGGGAAAGGTCTACAAGCTCATCGACCATGAGATCGACCAGAGGAAGCGCGGCGGTGCCGGCGATGAGCACACGGCCGACGATTTGCTGGATGTCATACTCGACATGTTGCAGCAAGAAGGCAAGTTCGACGGGGTGCTCATGATGAACAGGGACGCCATGAGGGCATTTCTCACGGTATGACCTCAGATCTAATATTTTTATTAAGCTTTATTTGCAATATAAATTTGGAAACCTTTTTATTGAGACTTCTAAGGTTTAAAGATGCAGGAGGAGTGGGAGGGGGGATTTGCAAAAGTGTGATTACTCAATCTAAAGGCGGACGGTTAATTGTAAAATTACTCAATCCTCCCATACCCCTTGAATGTTATCCGATGGCCTTGCATGGAGAGATTGGTTTGCACCTGATATGTTCCCATATATCTAGCTAGTTTATATCAGTCTGGCCGGCTTCCCAAAATTTGAAAACCAATTGGCCATGTGACCATCCCCCACTGCTCCACATAGATGAGTCAACTGACTAGCATTGGACAGATGCTGAAGATTAAAATTAGTACAAAATGCTGAAGATTAAAATTTTTAAGCATGGCGATATAAATTTAGAATCCATTTATTGATCGAATGAATCTTCTATCTAAAGTTTTAAAAGATACCAATCCAACCTATATATCTAGTTTATACTTTATATCAGTCTGACCGGCCTTTCAAAATTTGGAAAACCAAGAGGAATGCCCTGTCACCAATTCACCATCCTCTATACAGCTGAGCCAACTGATCAACTAGCATTGGACAGATGGGATTAGTTCAGCCCTTACACACCAGGAAATATTAGTACCAAATGCTGGAGATAAAAATAAGTCATTGGTGAATTTATCTTTCTTCTAAATCAAAATTTTCTAGTTTTCACAAAACATATATAAAAGTTTTATTCTTTCCATAATACCAAATAAGTGCACTATATATTAACACATATTTTGAGCCATTGCCATCAAAACAGTTTCAGCTCTAGCTTCTTTGGTGAAGCTGAAACTGTTTTGTAAAGTGTCAGGTAAAATAGTTTCTCCTGTTTCTTAATTAATAGATGAGAGAATGAAACTGCGAGAAGCTACTTTTTTCAGCTTCAGATCAAGTTGCTAGTTTATGTTCAAAACAGTTTCTCAAAGAACCCTTTGGTAAAGTTTCAGTTTTTAGATATGGAGAAACTGTACCAAAGGGGCCATGGTGGATATATATAATGAAACTAATTTGATCCTGTACATATTGTTAATTGTTTTCTATAAACTTTGTTCAAGTTACACAGGTTTGACTTATAGGACAACTAAAATAACTAACAATTTTTAACAAAGAAAGTAGAAGCCTCGGATCCTTCCCTTGAGATCTGTTAAATTCCTTTTAACAGAATTGCAAGTCTTTTACTGATTTGTCTTGTATAAGGCTGTAAGTGCAACGGTAAAAGTGGCATCCCAATACTTCGAAATATACTCCGTCAAGAAAACAAAAAACACAGGGGTAATGTTCCTTATTACCTTCGAATATATTAGTTTGTCAAAATTTCCTCTTTAACTGGTTTCAGGATTTATTTCTGGCCGCCATGGACACTGTCACAGGTGCAATTGAGTGGGCAATGGCAGAGTTGCTACAAAATCCAGAGGCCATGAAGAAGCAAAAAGTGGAACTTAATAGTGTTCTTGGCTCAAAGACATATGTTGAATACACCGACATCGATAACCTCCCCTACCTTCAAGCAGTCATCAAAGAAACTCTGCGGCTGCACGCAGTTGTGCCATTGGTGCCCAACAAGGCCGAGGACACAGTAGAAATACAGGGGTACACCATCCCCAAGGGAAGCACTGTGATAGTTAATCTGTGGGCGATCCATCACAGTGCTGAGGTGTGGACCGACCCAAGCAAGTTCATCCCTGAGAGATTCCTGTGCAAGGAGTTCCATTTCCAAGGGACAGACCACTTTGAGTTCATGCCGTTCAGTGCGGGAAGGCGCATTTGCCTCGGATTGCCGCTCGCGAACAGGATGCTGCATGCATTGCTAGGCTCACTGTTGCACCACTTTGAGTGGACACTGCCCCAGGATGCCATGGAAAACGGCCTAGATATGTCGGAGAAGCTTGGGTTAACTATGTCCATGGCTACCCCACTGCAGGCTATAGTGAAGGGAATGTGATGCCTCATGGTACATGTAGCTACCATCCTACTATGCAGGTCTGGGAGCGTTTCAAGACATTATATGGCTCTATCCTTCAAGAGCAGACTCCCCTTTTCTTTTCTTTTCTTTTTTGCATTATATATATGGCAAGAAAAATAGAAAAAAAAAATGTTAGAATCAGGCTCCATTGACCAAGAAGTTTGCAATATAATAATTGTATCAAACAAGATATCGTGCACTAGTTCCTCTAGACTGAAACTGTTCACAGATAATCTGCATATAATACAGTTATGTTCACAGATAATCTGCATATAACACAGATATGTTTAGTTTACAACTAGAAACCTGAATCCTTATTTTGGTGGCACGGTTTGCAAAGCATATGTACCATCTGTATTCCGTCCGGTCTGAGCCTTGCCCCTCCCTCCCTATTCTAGATTGGAAAACTCTAATCAACAACCATTCGCGCGCTCGCGCGACCCCACCGGCCCACGTCTGATATCCGCAGCCCAATAAACAACCTCATGTGCCAAACTTTTTGATCTATCTTGCATCCGCGGCCCAACAACTCCACATGCCCCTGCGCACTTGTTCTTTTTTTCTAATGAAGTTTGTCTATTAAATTACTTCAAAAAAAAAGTTTGTCTATTAAAGATGTTTTATCTTTCTCGTATGAGCTCCATTTTGAGTATCGATTGCACCGTTGTGTTCTATGTGACGAGACAAATAAAACTAGATCCCACTTACATATATTTTAAAAATGTTTACAATAGTATCAACTTATATGTAAATCGAGCTTCGCGTTTATAAAACAAATTACTATGATATACATATATAAGTTGCTATCATGTGTATAGTATCTAACTTATATATATAACCATGGTCTAGCGCCTCCATACCCCCTCGCCCCACAACGCGCACCCTCCCTCAAGCAGCTCCTCATTTCTTTATGACATTCTGGTTCGAGACGCATCTCGCATTCATAATCAGTCTTGACTTGAACGAGACTTGTTTCTGTGGCTCACACTTTATTTTATGGCAACTTATGTGTCGATTTGCTCTTTTTCTACAGCAACTTATGTATATATTGAAATTTAGGACATATTTGTGATAATTTATGTGTATAACATCTTATGTTTATGATAATTTAGATGTATATGTCATATTCTGTTTATGACAACTAATAATTATAATAAATTATGCTTTTGTGCAACTTATATAATAAATAATATTTTTTAAATAACTTTTATCATATATATATATATACATATATATATATGGCTACTTTATGCGTATAACACTTTTTGTCTTGTGACAACTTATATGTATAACAAATAGCAATTTATATATGCATATTGTAGCAACTCCTTCAATAATATGAAACTTATACTTTATACATAAATTACTACTAATCCAAAACATCTTTAAAATATATGGAAGTGGGATTTTTTTTGAAGCAAATGGCAGAAGCTCTGCCTTTCAATTAAGAAAGAGTAGAAAATTAATGTACAAGAAAGATTAGCCAGTTCACACCGGATAACTAACCTACCCAAGTGCTGCAGCACAGCACAACACTGCAACGAGTCATCGTTGCCAAGCTGGTTAGTCAGCAGCTCCGACTTCCAAAAGCAAACCCCAGACGATCACCATCCGACAGACTGGCAAAAGGCCTAGGTCACAAAGGTCATCGTTGTCGAGCTCAAACACAACGTGAAGAGCAGCTCCAACTTCCTAGCGAACCAAGGCCCCGCCCCCGGTGACCGCCAAACCACACCTGCAGCAACCCCAGGGACGAAGGACAGTCCGCCTCGTGTTATCGTTGCCGAGCTACATCCCCCGACGTAGCAGCTCCGACTTCACGTCACAGGATCAGTCCCAGCACACTAGACAGCCGCCGAGAGGTGAAGGGCGAGCACTGAGAACAACAAACATCGAGGCCAAGATCATATCCAGATGCGACACCTTCAACAAGGGCACGACGCCGGAAGATTCGTCGTCGCATGTCCAAGAAAGGACAGGGTTTTCACCACTGGATCAAGACGCTTGAGGGGGAGGCAGCATGACACCCCCAACAGGGAAAATGGCGCGCACGGGCATCGTCGTCATCAAGGCTTTTACCCAAAAGGTACCTTCCCATCCGCACAAACGCCAATCCCCGATGATCCACTTGCCAGCTACCACGGTCGTCGAAGTCGTGCCACCCCACGACTGTGCCTCCTGAGGGGCGTCGACGCACCAGCTGCGCATGGCAGCCGCACAGCTGCGCCGGTTGCCACCCCCTCTGGACGAGCAGCACGCGGCACCACTGACGCAGCCGCACCGCAGCCAACCACCTCCCGGACGCCACCCCGCACCCACAGCTGCTCGCCGCCACCAGCCACCCAAGGTGCTGCGAGCAGGTACATGCCTACCCACAGGAGGCCTGGCGAAGCCAGCCACGCCGCCAAGGAGCCACCAACCGCCCGCGCCTAGCCGTCACCGGCTGCCGCCACCACGACGCAGTTGGCCACGTCACCATGGCGCCGCCAGCACACCCCCACGCCGGCCCCCACTCTTCTCCGCCGCAGCAGAGGAAGGAGCCAGGCCGATGCAGCGTCAGGCCCACAGCCGCAGGCCACCCACACTGCAGGTTGCCGCCACTGCCCCAGCTCGCCGGCCTCTGCCACCGCCGCCTGCCGTTACGGATGCCAGCACCGGCGAAGGGCCGCCGCAACTAGCAGCAGCCGCCGTCGACGCCCTATATCCGGCCGCGGAGTGCCCGAATCTGACTGCCGCCGCCACAGATCCGGTTGCCGAAGTCCCAGATCCGCCGCACCACGGCGGCATCCGGCCCGCTGTGCACTGCTCCCGCCCCGAACCTGTGCATGCGGTAGCCCCCCTCCTCCCCCCCCCTCGGCGAAAGGCCCCGCCGCTGCCATCCCAGGGGCCGCTCAGACTTCTGGCGTGCCCCTCCAGCGACGGCGAGGGTGGAGGAAAGGGGAAGGAGGGCGGCGGCGGCTTGGCCTGGTGGTCGCCTCCCAAGTTGCCCGAGCGGGGGGCGACACGGGGGCCTCAAACCGTGACTGAAAAAATTCTGAGTGAGATTTAGTTTTGTTCGTCTCATCAAGTAGAATACAATGGTGTAATCGGTATTTAAAACGGAGATCTTATGAAGGAGATAATGTATTTTTTTAGACAAGTTGTATGTAAAAAAAAAGAATCTGAATGGGATATTCAAACCGGAGCTATGCATGGAGCTCGTGCCAGTGGGGAGGGGAAGGTACGCTCCCACGGCAGCTCAGGTTAACGTGGTAGCACAGGATAGGGTGTCGCGCAATGGGTTTTATGCGCGGCCTATCGCGCGTTATTCCGGTCCTTCTAGATTGTAGAGATGGGAAAAAAGAAAAAGGTTTAGGGGAATTTCATGGAGCACATTACATGTGAGAAGACAATTAAGCTGCTGCTAGGGACAGCTGAGTGCGTGTACTCCAAGAGGTTTGTGGACATTTCCTTGAAACAAAAAAGCAGAGCCTGCTCGATTCGATTGCATAGGTGTCGCCGCTACTTCCAACGGCCGAGTGCACACGGGACTCGCAGCAAATGGGTTGCCAAGTCCACGAGCGAGGGCGCCGCGCGCACTGCAAGCACGGAGGCGCCCCATGGCAATGGTTGCAAAGGACGGTCGACGCTGCAAAGCGCACACGACACATCCTCCTCTTCGCTATCGGGCACCGGTCCTCGACGAACAAGTTGCTGCCAGGAACGCCGCAAGTGGGGCGAGCGCCGCTGCGCGGTTGAGGCCGAGGCGTGGCACGAGGAACGGCGGCTGGCCAGGGTACGGGTAGGCGAACGTGGCCGGCGGAGGAGAGTGTCGCTGCTCGATGTGCCCCGAAGCTGCTGGTGCCGTCGCCCTAACTCTTGGACGATCGGCACGCTAGATGCATAATCCGACGGCACCAGTAGGTGATGCAATTTGTTTAATCGTCTCTTGTGGCATTTCTAAGCATGAATATTGACGGGCCATCAAATTAATCCTTAAGCTCCAATGGTGAACCTGTCTATGGGAACTGAATAGCAGGTAAAAAATAGCTCAGAACACATGAACGCCAGAATTCCTGAACATGGACTCTCTGAAATTAAACTATCAGAGGAATTCAGCAAAGAGGAAAAGGAAAACCTAAAAAGAATGTCCACATTGAATCACAAAGCAATTGCCCAGAACTTCTGAGTTCCCAACCACCTTCCGCACGGCAGGTTGGAGCTGCTTGTAGCCAGCAACCAAACTAGATAACAGATAGCAGCGGTGGTGATGTAAACATAACAAGAGCAAGTTCTCATGTCAAAGATGTTAGGGCAGCCGAGACTAGACTAGGACTAGTCCCTCCTCCGCCTTCCTGCATTGAGCCTGTACAATACCCACTGGAGTAGAGTCATCTGCTCAAGCTCTATTCGCAACAGATCCTCGGCCTCCTCCTGCTTCTTCTTCCTTGCTGTACTCTTGAACCACATAGGACACGAGGTAGTTCCTCGCTTTAGTCTTGAACCACATAGGACGCGAGGTAGGGGTCGACAATCTAAAAAAAAAACAAAAATACCTTTTTAGAATTGAAGGGATCATGCGTCTTATAAAAATTCATATAACACTCAAACTATTAAACAACAGTTTTTCAGCATAAAAAAATGAACATACAGTTCACCATTTTCAAGAAAGACCTGAGCACATAGACATCAAAGGGTGGCCAAATTTAGTTCAGGTAACACAGACTATGAGTGCAGTTTTTATGCGCATATGGGCATGTGCCCACCTAGATTGCTGTCCTTTCGATGGATATTTGAAGGCAGAGAGATTCGTGCTAAGGTGCTAATGGAAGCTAACGGCGTGAAATGAGGCAAAAGCATATTTTGACATGTGATGGGTCCACTTTCCTACTCAGGATTCACGAGATGTGTGATTTTCATCATTTTCTGTTTGGGCTTTTTAGCATCCATCCTATTATCATCTCATCTCCTACCTCCAGCTGCTGCTACATCTCCGGTTCCAAGCAGCCTCGTTTCTCACGCCACAGAAGAGCTGATGCAGCTCGGGAGGAGGATGCGACTCCTTTGTACAGCACCGCGACCTCCAGCCACCCGAGATAGGCCAGGCGCGGTGGAGCCAAGGATTGCAGCTCGCTAGTCTGTGCGCAGCTGCTGGTGCATCTAGTCCAGGTCTGGAACTATGCACGAGGGGCTGCTACTGCTAGTTCAGGTGTTGGTCCAAGAGCGGCGGCGGAGTCGTGCACATAGCTGCAACTAGTGTTGAGCGCGGCTAGCAAGATCAGATTGGCTGCGAGCTACAGGCGGTTCCGATTGGAGTGCAGCGAGCAGCTCAGGCACAGAGGAGCTGTGTGCTAGGCGGATGCACATAGAGGGAGAGTCTAGGAGTTCTGTCATCTAGGGGCTTTTTAGTTGCAGTTCTCTCATCGCATGCAATTTTTCTAAAGACCCATGCAATTTATTGTTATCTCAAAACCTATCAGCACATGATTTATTTTAACAATTTTATCACTTTGCAAATCACAAATTAGAAGTCAATTCACAAATGGTCACTCTTTTTTTACTTCACTGCCGGTTTCTCCGGCTACTATAGCAACGAACCCGTTTGATACTTCTCTAAAATATTCCTTAAAAAGTTTTTGTCCAGCTCCGCCCCTGCCCTCATCTTAGTTGCAAGATTTGGCAAACAGCTAATTTTTATCAAAGGAGGCATTACTGAGCACAAAGTTCTAAATAGCCGGTTATAGCCGTCACAATAGTCTGCTATAGTCCTTGGGAGAGAAGAAATCTAGAATATTCATCTCTTACCTTTAAAAGCCTAAATCTGCTAATAGGCTAATAGCTGGCTATATCCCGCTATTACCGCTAAATTAAGGTTTATTTAACTAGCTAAACCATATAATTAATCTCTATTTATTGTTAGTTTAATATTGAACTTCATTATTTACAAAATTTAGTATTTCGTCAATGATGTAACAAGAAATGAATCCGAAGATGTACTTCAGCATATGAAATTTTCTAGATTTCATATTTATATACAAAATTACTCATAGATTTATGCATTCTGGTATTGTAGAAATACATAATTGTGAGATGCTTCCAGAAAATAAGAGAGTACACATGAACCATGGGTACCATGCTTCATGGTGAAATATGAATACTCTAGAAATTAGATATTTGTATGGTTATATAAGTATGAGTAAAATTCTAAAGTTAGATATTTTATAAAAAAGTGTATAGAAGATGAACACATAACAAAACCATATGAGCCATAGAGTCCTATAAATAGAGGTTCTTCCCTCTCCTCTTGCCATATCATGGCATAAGAGGTCTCAAATAGAAAATGGCAAGATTGCCATATAGTGTAGTAGTATCGTGGTATGGTAGCTACATAAAGAGTGCAAGAGTCATGTATTGTATTAAATTATGGTGAATAAAGAGTTGTGTTCCCATATAAAGTTGGTGAGTCACAAATTTCTCCACACATGGTATTTATAGAACTGCTAAATGGTTTAGCTATATTGTAACCCACTATAGCCTTTCTTAGACTTTACAAACAGCAGCTGCTAAATATCTTAGTCCGCTATTTTAAACACTGTTGAGCACAAATACATTATATATAGGCTTAGGCTAGCCAAATTTTATTAAATAAAGGAGGCCAATTTTGGCTTGGCTACACAAACCAAAAATTACACTTGTTTCAGAGTCGGGGAGAGTGGGGAGCGAGGGGAATCACCTTGAAGATCCTAATCGGATACCCCTACGGTGACCTTGTCCGATCGGCACAGGGCAGCAGGAAATGGATCCCGGCGGGCAGCATCTTCAAGTACGTACCTGTCGAAGCGCTGAAAGCATCTAGGCCCCTAATTCGAGTTTTGGTAATTAATGACAACGGTTTGTGGATTAACAATTTCATTTGAGATAATGAGTATAGGTTGATCCACGGATGAAAGAGATTCGGTTGTGTACGTATGGAATTTTGGAGATGATGAGCAAAGCTCGGGCTCAAGGCAAAGGTACAAAATAGGGCCTTTGTATTTTACCGGTCACAAGGCGTTTAGTGGTTGAAAAGTGACCGGATTTGTTGGATAGTTAACCGTTCTATCAAGAGGGGTTGTGTACTCATGCTTGACGGGTCTTTAGTGCCATTTTGCTCAAAATGTCTAGTTGCATGCATGAGGGCTAACGGCGTTTTGAAAAGATTTGAAATAGACTAAGTTCGAGAGCTCACTGAGTAACGGCGGACAGTCCGCACCTGAGGGGCGGACAGTCCGCGCCCGTTCCAGAGAGCTTGCAGAGGCTCTGGTGGGCTGGCGGACAGTCCGGCCCAGAGGGGCGGACAGTCCGCGATCGTTCCAGAGAGCTTGCAGAGGCTCTGGTGGGCTGGCGGACCGTCCGCTACTGTATTTCATTTTTGTACCAGAAAGGGTGTCTCTCTGGTGTGGGCTTCAAAGTTAAACTGCGGACGGTCCGCTCCTGAGGCGCGGACGGTCCGCAGGCTAATCTCAAAGTTGTTCCAGAGACGATGTTAGTCTCTGGTGGGATTGGAACTCTTAACTGCGGACGGTCCGCCACTGGGGCGCGGACGGTCCGCCAGGGCTTAACGGCTAGTTCTGACATGCATTAAATGCACTCTGACTCACTGGTTTATAATGGCGGACAGTCCGGTTTTTGAACCGCGGACGGTCCGCGACTTCGCAGAAAAGAGTGTAACGGCTAGTTTTTGGAGGGATGTCTATATATACCCAATGCCCGGCCATTGGGTGACTCTCTTGGCCATTTGGATAGCATTCTTGACACATTAGAGCTAAGGCATTCCTCTCTCACACACACTTGCTTAGAGATTGCATTTTTAAGAGTGTGAGAGCTTCCTAGTGCATTGCATCAAGAGTTTGAGCTTTGTGGCATTAGGGAAACTTCAAGCAAGCGTCATCAACTTGTTACTCTTGGGAGTTGCCGCTCCCTAGACGGCTTGGAGAAGTGGATTTCGTGGAGCACCTCCAAGGAGATTGTTGAGGAGCCCCGATTTCGGTTGTGAGAGGTCTTGTGCTCACCTCACCGGAGTGGTGAAGAGCAACTCTAGTGGAATCGAGGTGTGGAGCGGTTCCTTGATTCAAGCCGGCTCAAGATCAAGAGGTTCTTGATAGAGGAGCGGTTGATTCTTGGAATCCACCTCAACGTGGATTAGGGGTGACCGGCAAGTCATCGACACCACGGGATATATTCTTGTGTCAAGCTCGGTTACTACTCTTGCTCTCTTTTATTCTTGTCTTTACTTTGAGCAATTTACTTTACTAGAGCTTGATTCGTGTCTTGTCACCCTAGGTTGCAAACCCATCTAGAGATTGTAATAGCTTGACATAGGGCTTTCCTTTGTTACTAATTAAATTTCTCTAGTGTTGTTGGTTTTAGATTTTAAACCGCCTATTCACCCCCCCTCTAGTCGGTGTTCTTGATCCTACAAGTGGTACCAGAGCTAAGTACTCCATTAATTAAGGATTTAACCATCTTGGAGTAGAACAATGACTAGTGATCATGGGATTCATGTTGGGAAGCCACCGTTCTTTGATGGGAACAATTATGATTATTGGAAGACTAGGATGTCGGCTCATCTCAAAGCCATGAGTAGAAAGCTATGGAGAGTAGTAAATGATGGATATGTCATTTTGGACCCAAAGAGTTTGACACCCCTAGATGAGGAAAATGAGACACTAAATGATCAAGGGGTTAATGTGCTCTTTAGTGCTCTTGATGTAAATGAATTCAATAGAGTCAAGAGCCTCACAAATGCAAATGACATATGGAAGAAGCTCATGGAAATTCATGAGGGTACATCAACGGTGAAGGAGGCCAAGCTATACTTGCTTAAAGGAAATTTTAGTGAATTCACCATGAAGAAGGATGAGAGCATAGCCGAGATGTTCAACCGGCTAAATGACATTGTAAATGATCTCAAGGGACTTGGATTTGAGGTACCGGATGGGGATTTCAACCACAAGTTTCTTAGATGTCTTCCGGAAAGATATGACACAATTGTGACCTTACTTGTAAGGTCAAATGTGAAGACCGCAACTCCCACACAAATATTGGGAGAAATTCTCACCCATGACATGTTCAAGAAATCTCAAGATGAAGCTCATGGTGGAGAAATTGATATGAAAAAGAAAAGTGTGGCATTCAAAGCTCAAGATAGCAAAAATGAAGAAGAAAGTGGATGCCAAGAAGAAGAATCGGATGAGGAGATGGCTCTTTTTGTCAAGAGATTCAATAGAATGATGAGCAAGAAGAGTTTTGGCAAGAGAGGTCAATCATCAAGAAAAAATCCTTTTGTGGACAAGACTTGCTTTAATTGTGGTGAAGTAGGTCATATCATTGTCAATTGTCCAAACAAGAAAAAGGACAAGAAAAATGATGAAAAGAAGAAGAAGAAGTTCATCAAGAAGAAAAAGAATGGCCAAGCTTATTTTGTTGAATGGGATTCCGATGCAAGCTCTGATGATGATGATGATGATGATGACAAGCCATCCAAGGGAGTTGCCGGGATCGCCATCAAGGAGGCTCCATCACTCTTCTCTACACCACATTGTCTTATGGCAAAGGGTGGTGCAAAGGTACAACAAGATGATGAACTTGATGAACTTTCATATGATGATCTTGTTGAAATGCTTAATGATGCCGATGAATTCATGACAAAGGAAAAGGCTAAGTTGAGGGACTTGAAGTTGAAGTTTACTTCTCTTCAAGATTCCTATGAGAAGCTAAAGACTTCTCATGAGAATCTCAAAGAAACTCATGAGAAGCTTGAGGAAGCTCACAATACCTTGCTTAGTCATGAAAGAAAAGCAACATTGAGCATTGGTGTTAGTTGTGATTTAATTGATGATAAATCTTGTGGCTCTAGCTCTACTAGTTCTTTGTGCACTAAAATTGATAACTCATCTTGCAATGAATCTCTCATTATGGAAAATGATTTATTAAAAAAAGAGGTTACTTGCTTGACAAATGATTTGAGAAAATGCTATGATAGTAGAGCAAAGTTTAATCATTGTTGGGCAAGCCAAAAGTTCACCTTGAACAAGCAAGGGTTTGGATATATTCCTAAGAAAGGGAAGAAGGCTTTTGTGCAAACCAAAACTACCTTTGTGAAGAGTAGTGGCAAGCCATATTGTGAAAAATGCAAGAAGGTTGGACATGTTGAGAAGAATTGCACCAACAAGAAAGTCATATCCTTTGATTCAAGTTACATGCTTATGAAAAATTCAAATGGCAATGTTAGTGCAAAATTTGTTGGGATACCTATAAATGGTGCTAAAAAAAATGCCATTTGGGTGCCAAAAGTCTTGGTCACTAATGTGGTTACTAACGTTCAAGGACCCAAGAAAGTTTGGGTACCTAAAAAGGTTACTTCCTCTTTGTAGGTGAATTACAAGTCCGGGGGAAGACATTGGGTGCTTGATAGTGGATGCACTCAACACATGACCGGAGATCAAATGATGTTTTTCTCTCTAGATGAGAATGTTGGTGGCTATAGTGACATTATCTTTGGTGACAATAGCCGGGGCAAAGTCAAAGGAGTTGGTACAATTCCTATCTCAAGCAATCATTCTCTCTCAAATGTATTGTTAGTTGATTCTCTCAAGTTTAATCTCTTAGCGGTCACTCAACTTTGTGATTTTGGATATAAGTGTAGTTTCACTAAAGATGATGTTGTAGTGACTAGCTTGGATGGAAAAGATCACATCTTTACGGGATTTAGACATGAGGATGTATATCTTGTGGATTTTGCAACTAAAGAGGCAAATTTGTCCACTTGCTTATTCACTCAATCATCTTTGGGTTGGTTATGGCATAGAAGGCTTGGTCATGTTGGCATGAAACAACTCAACCGACTTTTGAAGCATGATTTAGTAGTTGGCTTGAAGAATGTGAAGTTTGATAAAGATAAGCTTTGTAGTGCATGTCAAGCCGGAAAGCAAGTTGCAAATACTCATCCCACTAAGAGTGTCATGTCAACCGAGAGACCTTTGGAATTATTGCACATGGATTTATTTGGTCCTACAACTTATAGAAGTATTGGTGGAAATTGCTATTGTCTTGTGGTAGTGGATGATTACTCAAGATACACATGGGTTTTCTTTCTTCATGACAAGGCCGATACATATGACACATTCAAGAAATTCTTTACAAGGGCCGAAAATGAATTTGAGCTCAAAGTGAAGAAAGTGAGGAGTGACAATGGAAGTGAGTTTAGAAACACAAGAGTTGAGGAATGGTGTGATGAGAAAGGAATCAAGCATGAATTCTCAACCAAGTATACTCCGGAACAAAATGGTCTTGTTGAGAGGAAAAATAGAACCTTGATTGATATGGCAAGATCAATGCTCTCCGAGTATAATGTTTCGGATAGTTTTTGGGCCGAAGCAATCAACACGGCTTGTCATGCCTCAAATAGATTGTATTGCCATAGATTTTATAACAAGACCCCATATGAGTTGCTCATTGGAAGGAAGCCAAATATATCATATTTTAGAGTGTTTGGTTGCAAATGCTATATTCTCAAGAAGGGAACTCGGTTATCAAAGTTTCAAAGCAAATGTGATGAGGGTTTTCTTCTTGGATATTCATCTAGTAGCAAGGCTTATCGGGTCTACAACAAAACACATGGCATTGTTGAAGAAGCATATGATGTTGAGTTTGATGAAACCAATGGGTCTCACAATGAACAAGAAAATCTTGATGATGTGAGAAGTGATGGTTTGAGAAATGCAATGAAAAATATGTCAATTGGTGATGTTAGACCAAGAGAAGAAGATGAAGATGAAGTTGGTCCTTCTATCTCTATTAGAGTTAATCCTTCAACTTCTATCTCAAATGATCAAGCACAACAAAATATACAAGATTCAAGTAATGATGATTCTCAAGTACAAAATCAAGTTGGTTCATCTAGTGCACCTTCTTCATCAACTCAAGAACCCATTATTCCTCAAAGAATTCATCATGTTCTTGCAAAGGATCATCCGGTGGATCAAATCATGGGTGATATTAGTAAGGGTGTCCAAACTCGATCTCGCATTGCTTCATTTTGTGAACATTATTCTTTTGTATCTTTTATTGAACCTAACCGTGTAGATGAAGCATTGAGAGATCCGGATTGGGTGAATGCTATGCATGAAGAATTAAATAATTTCACCCGGAATCAAGTTTGGGATTTAGTTGATAGGCCCAAGAATTATAATGTTATTGGCACTAAATGGGTCTTTAGAAACAAGCAAAATGAAGATGGAATGGTTGTGAGGAACAAGGCAAGATTGGTCGCTCAAGGCTTCACTCAAGTCGAAGGTTTGGATTTCGGTGAAACTTTTGCTCCCGTTGCTAGATTAGAAGCTATTAGAATTTTATTAGCTTATGCTTGCTCTCACAACATTAAACTTTTTCAAATGGATGTGAAAAGTGCTTTCTTGAATGGCAAAATTAGTGAACTTGTTTTTGTTGAGCAACCTCCCGGTTTTGAAGATCCCAAGAAGCCAAATCATGTATACAAGCTCTCTAAAGCTCTTTATGGTCTTAAGCAAGCTCCACGAGCTTGGTATGAAAGATTGAGGGATTTTCTTATCTCTAAGGGCTTCAAAATTGGTAAGGTTGATACTACCTTGTTCACTAAAGATATTGGTAAAGACTTGTTTGTTTGTCAAATTTACGTCGATGATATTATCTTTGGTTCAACTAACCCAAGTTTTTGTGAGGAATTTGGTGAAATGATGTCTAGGGAATTTGAGATGTCCATGATTGGTGAATTGAGTTTCTTTCTTGGACTTCAAATCAAGCAACTCAAGGAAGGCACCTTTGTGTGTCAATCAAAATATGTGAAGGATATCTTGAAGAAATTTGGAATGGAAGATGCAAAACCAATCAAGACTCCTATGGCCACAAATGGGCATCTCGACCTAGATGAGGGAGGTAACCCGGTTGACCAAAAGCTTTACCGTTCTATGATTGGTAGTTTGCTTTATTTGACCGCATCTAGGCCCGACATCATGTTTAGTGTTTGCATGTGTGCACGATTTCAAGCCGCACCTAGAGAATGTCATTTGACCGCCGTCAAGAGGATCTTGAGATACTTGAAATATTCTCCTAATATTGGCTTATGGTATCCTAAGGGTGCTCATTTTGATTTGGTTGGATTCTCGGATTCGGATTATGCGGGGTGCAAGGTTGATAGGAAGAGCACTTCCGGTGGTTGTCAATTTCTTGGAAGATCTCTTGTATCATGGTCATCAAAGAAGCAAAATTCCGTGGCTCTTTCAACCGCCGAAGCGGAATATATCTCGGCCGGAAGTTGTTGTGCTCAATTATTATGGATGAAGCAAACTCTTCTAGATTATGGTGTGAAATTTGATGAAATTCTCTTGTTGTGTGATAATGAAAGTGCCGTGAAGATTGCCTCTAATCCGGTTCAACATTCAAGAACCAAGCATATTGATATCCGCCATCATTTTCTTAGAGATCATGTGAACAAGGGTGATATCAAGATTGATGGTATTGGCACGGATGATCAATTAGCCGATATCTTTACCAAGCCTTTGGATGAATCTCGGTTTTGCAAGTTGAGAAATGAGTTAAATATCATTGACTTCTCAAATGTGGCTTGAAAACTAGCACATGTGGCATATGGTTCTTTCATGCACTTCTTGTTTCATTTTTATGAATTTTTGAGGTATTTTTGAGCCATTTATGAGTTTTCATGATTCTACTCGATTTATTTTTGAATTCTTGTTGAAACTTGCTCATATAAGTCGTTTGAAGGTTTTCATGCAATATTTGAGATTTTTGGATTTTTATATGAGCAATGATCCCAAATTGGAGTTGGAATTGAGAAAATTGGCAGAATTCAGACTTGTCAGATTTTTGGTAGCGCGGACGGTCCGCGGGTAATAGGCGGACAGTCCGCCGTTAATTGGACTTGTTCACCAGAGGCTCTGCAGAGAAGTTGTCAACCGCAGAAATTCATTGCGGACAGTCCGCAAAAGGACCGCGGACGGTCCGCGCATGTTGGGCAGAGGAAGTTCAGTCAGTTGCAGTGTAAAAAAATTTCAAAGGCGGACGGTCCGCCAAAGGACCGCGGACAGTCCGCGACTGGACAGAATTGTGGGGTCGGCCAGACTTGACTTATATTGGATGTCCCCCTCACCTCCCCCACCAAACCGAACACATACTCCAAAAGTGTCT
This sequence comes from Panicum virgatum, assembly GCF_016808335.1. Taxonomy (NCBI): domain Eukaryota; kingdom Viridiplantae; phylum Streptophyta; class Magnoliopsida; order Poales; family Poaceae; genus Panicum; species Panicum virgatum. Next base: position 63,392,154 of record NC_053138.1, on the reverse strand, counting down.
CTCTCCTTCTCTCTCAAGCACGTGGGGAAGACGACAAGGTCAAGCCCTTTTGGAGTGGTTCCCGGACGGTCCGAGCACATCCTCGGACTCTCCTCAAGATAGTGCATCATGTCCTCGCGGTATTTCAATGAATCCCTAACTCTTGTTCTTGGATTTCTTTATTGGAAAGAGTTAGGGTTAGATGCTCCGATCTATTTTTTGGCCATGGATTCTTGAAAATACTTGGGGGATCTTATTCCTAGTGATGAGGAGATGCTATAGTTTAATTTTGGTTGATGGATTTGAATCGAAACTCAAAATATGGATGAATCAAAGATGAGGGCGATTTTGTGTTCCTGCGCAGAACAGATGGGTCGCGGACAGTCCGCCTGCTGGACGCGGACGGTCCGCCGTGGTAGTTCATGAACCGCGGACGGTCCGCGTTCAGAAGTGCGGACGGTCCGCTAGTATCAGATTTTTCAGATCAGTGCTGAATTGAGTTATATCATTAAGGATTCATTCTATTGCTTTAGTAATTGTTCTTATGGTTAAATCTTGATCTCAAGCCACCCCGGAAGATCATCAAGGTAGCTTCTAAAATCAAGAAGGCTATGTCTTCCAAAAGACAAAGAGACAGTGATGACTCGGATGATGTGGACTATGCTCCAAATGTCAGTGAGATGGCTGCAGCTTCTTCAGTAGGAGATGCAGGTGATGAGTCTTCAGAGGAAGAGACTGAAGGGGTTGATGATGATATTACAGATTTAATGGGGCTAGATCTACCTAGCCGTCAGTGGACTGCAGAGAGCTATGCCAATGCAAGAGCAGTGGATCAATTCAGCTTACCTCGTGACACCAACATTCTTTTCTTCAAAACCGAGGTACAAAAAGATGTTTACTTTGGTCATCTAGTTAAGAAAAATGTATTCAAACATCAGACCATTGACATAGGCTACATGAGACAACAACAAGTCATGACTGATCTAGTAGATAGATTTCAGCAAATGGGGTTAGCTAATTTTCTGCAACATAGGTGTGATTGGAATGAAACTGTGATACGCCAGTTCTATGCCACCCTAGAGATCAACATGGTTGAGGAAACTTTTAGGTGGACAACTGGGAAAAGAACCTATGGTGCTACATTTGTACAGTTTGCTGAGGCAAATCAATTGGATTATAATTTCATCAATAGTGAGCAAAGCATGAATGTTGTGTTAGAAAACCCACTAGATGAAAATGACTACCCCATGTTCTATGAGCCTGCACATCTTGGAATTGCTAGAACTTTTGGGGGCACTCAGGGTCTGAGGCATCATCCTGCAGTGATCAATAAGATTGCAAGAGTCACATTCATGCCTAAGAGTGGCAACAAGGACAAGATTAGAGGACACTATTGGAATGTGATATCTCATGTCATGAATGGAAATAGAATCAATGTCATTGCTCTTATCATGGATCAGCTTGCAGACTTGAGGCTTAACATGGAGATGAACTTGTACTTTGCTCCATACATTATGTCCATCATCAAGGTTAAGACTAGCTTCAGAGGGTTATGTGAAAGCAAGCACACTCCTTTCAGGCCATTCAAGAATGACAATGCTTTTCTCTTGAGGCCTTTGACTCCCTTCCCTGGAGATGATATGGATGCCGAAGCACAGGGGCAAGATGATAGTGATGATGATGCTCATATGGGAGCAGCTGCAGCTCAGCATGCCATGCCACCACCGCATCCTCCAGCACAGCAGCAGTGGGCTCCTCCAGCTGGCTACTTTGATCCATACTTTGCATCCATGCAGGAGAGCATGTCCTCTCAGATTGCGGGGTTGGCTAGTCAGATGCAGAATCAAATGAACCTCAACTTTCAGAACATGCAGCAGCAGATGTTCCAGCCCATGATGACTCAGATGCAGGGGTTTCATGAGAGCTTACACTCAGATATAGCAGCCCTTGACTCACGTTTTGAGGATTTGCCCTCCTCTGAGCAGTTTGAGCAGCTTGAGCAGAGACAGGAGCAGCTAGAGCAGCGCTTTGATGCTTTCAGCACAGCCTTCACAGGGTTTTCTGATCATTTCTACTCAGTGTTTCCAGCTCCAGTGCCGCCTCCAGAGTTCTACCCGCACCAGCCGTTCTACCCACCGCCACCTCCTCCACCAGCCGTTTGACTTTCTTGGCAATTGATGCCAAAGGGGGAGAAGAAGCTTTGGAGTGCTTGGATCTAGGGGGAGATCATTCGCTTGTGGCTTCCGCTTGCTACTCATGCCTATTTGTGTCTTGTTTGATCTCTATTTAAGACTTGTGTTTGGATTTGAAGTTTTGGGTTGTATTGTGTGATGAACTATGTTGGTTTGTGCTACTCTTATCTATTTATGTTCATCTTGTGGTTGTGAGGTTGTGCTAACCATGTTAAAGTTCATATCATATAAATCTTGTATCTTGTATGCCTCGATTTCCACTTGTAGGGAAAACTCCGTCAAAAGTTTCAAATATATATATGTGTGCTTGTTATTCATGAAAATTTATATGCACATATCAAGGGGGAGTTCTCTCTACTCTTCGAACTTGGGAAATTTATTCATACCATATTCTGAAATTTTTCAAGAAAATGAGTAAGTTCTTCCAAAGTTCAATTCCAAGTCCATCTTATGCCTAGTGTATAAAGTTGACTTGAAAACTTCTATCACTCCAAAATTTAGTGTTGTCATCAATTACCAAAAAGGGGGAGATTGAAAGCATCTAGGCCCCTAATTCGAGTTTTGGTAATTAATGACAACGGTTTGTGGATTAACGATTTCATTTGAGATAATGAGTATAGGTTGATCCACGGATGAAAGAGATTCGGTTGTGTACGTATGGAATTTTGGAGATGATGAGCAAAGCTCGGGCTCAAGGCAAAGGTATAAAATAGGGCCTTTGTATTTTACCGGTCACAAGGCGTTTAGTGGTTGAAAAGTGACCGGATTTGTTGGATAGTTAGCCGTTCTATCAAGAGGGATTGTGTACTCATGCTTGACGGGTCTTTAGTGCCATTTTGCTCAAAATGTCTAGTTGCATGCATGAGGGCTAACGGCGTTTTGAAAAGATTTGAAATAGACTAAGTTCGAGAGCTCACTGAGTAACGGCGGACAGTCCGCACCTGAGGGGCGGACAGTCCGCGCCCGTTCCAGAGAGCTTGCAGAGGCTCTGGTGGGCTGGCGGACAGTCCGGCCCAGAGGGGCGGACAGTCCGCGATCGTTCCAGAGAGCTTGCAGAGGCTCTGGTGGGCTGGCGGACAGTCCGGCCCAGGTGGGCGGACGGTCCGCTACTGTATTTCATTTTTGTACCAGAAAGGGTGTCTCTCTGGTGTGGGCTTCAAAGTTAAACTGCGGACGGTCCGCTCCTGAGGCGCGGACGGTCCGCAGGCTAATCTCAAAGTTGTTCCAGAGACGATGTTAGTCTCTGGTGGGATTGGAACTCTTAACTGCGGACGGTCCGCCACTGGGGCGCGGACGGTCCGCCAGGGCTTAACGGCTAGTTCTGACATGCATTAAATGCACTCTGACTCACTGGTTTATAATGGCGGACAGTCCGATTTTTGAACCGCGGACGGTCCGCGACTTCGCAGAAAAGAGTGTAACGGCTAGTTTTTGGAGGGATGTCTATATATACCCAATGCCCGGCCATTGGGTGACTCTCTTGGCCATTTGGATAGCATTCTTGACACATTAGAGCTAAGGCATTCCTCTCTCACACACACTTGCTTAGAGATTGCATTTTTAAGAGTGTGAGAGCTTCCTAGTGCATTGCATCAAGAGTTTGAGCTTTGTGGCATTAGGGAAACTTCAAGCAAGCGTCATCAACTTGTTACTCTTGGGAGTTGCCGCTCCCTAGACGGCTTGGAGAAGTGGATTTCGTGGAGCACCTCCAAGGAGATTGTTGAGGAGCCCCGATTTCGGTTGTGAGAGGTCTTGTGCTCACCTCACCGGAGTGGTGAAGAGCAACTCTAGTGGAATCGAGGTGTGGAGCGGTTCCTTGATTCAAGCCGGCTCAAGATCAAGAGGTTCTTGATAGAGGAGCGGTTGATTCTTGGAATCCACCTCAACGTGGATTAGGGGTGACCGGCAAGTCATCGACACCACGGGATATATTCTTGTGTCAAGCTCGGTTACTACTCTTGCTCTCTTTTATTCTTGTCTTTACTTTGAGCAATTTACTTTACTAGAGCTTGATTCGTGTCTTGTCACCCTAGGTTGCAAACCCATCTAGAGATTGTAATAGCTTGACATAGGGCTTTCCTTTGTTACTAATTAAATTTCTCTAGTGTTGTTGGTTTTAGATTTTAAACCGCCTATTCACCCCCCCTCTAGTCGGTGTTCTTGATCCTACAAGCGCTCAATGATGAACACGTTCTTTTCGGGGACGATGGCGAAGCCCCAGTTGACGGGTGGGTCTTGCCTGCCCACGCAAGAAGGAAATGTCAATTGCAGCAGCAGGTCCCGGAATTGAAGGGAAAGAGCGGCAGCAGACTGAGAAATTGAAGGGACGCCAGCCGAGGCTAGGGTTTCTTATCGGGGTAGGTAGTTGGAGGGGGAGCGGTGTGGCAGTACCGCCCTAATTAATCTGGCTCAAGTGCGCTAACCATCATCTTGAAGAGAATCCCGGCTAACACGCACTTCAAACGGAGTAATTCGGCAGTGCTGTCGGGTAAAGTCCCGAAGAATCCACCTTAGCGTCGATCGAACCCAAAGCTTACATGCAACCCACACGAAGGTGAGTCCAGAGAGTACAACATTTCACAGATACATTACATTACAGGGTCTTAACTTAATTATTACAAACCAAGTTCGAAATCTCCGAAAGGTACTTGAAGTTCAAATTGAAAGTAGTTCAGAGTTCATTGCAGCGGAAATAAAACGAGTTCTAAACGACGATACATGATGTCATGATGAAGCCCGTACATGACATCACTCGGCATTGCCATCGTTGGCCGGAGTCGTATCCCACTCCACCGACCAACCAGGAGGCAGAGTACACGGCCAAGTCAAACTAGCAATCATGTCCTCAAAAGTATCACCTGAAACAAAATTGAGCCACAAGCAAGGCTGAGTATACTAATACTCCGCAAGGCTTACCCGACTAGGATATAACTAACCCTCTAACTAGACATGCAAGGCTTTTGGCTTGAGGGGTTTGTCTTTGCCGAAAAGCAATGAGTCCTTATTTTCCGATTTTAGCTTTCAAGTTCTATTATGATTAACCATTCTACATTAGCATCTATCCAATAGCATACATGGTGGAAAAACAATTATTTTTCATCATTCAACCATATTTTTCATCATCATTGTTCCACTTCTTACTCTATGTGGCAAAAGGGTTAAGCAGTCTCAATATCCGTGAGAGACAGACGATTCGAATCGAATTTGTTAACCTGGCCAGGCAGACCTAAACACACGCATGGGGAATGCAATCACCCACGCGACTTTTCCCCTTTTTCCCCGGGCATGAAACAGGCCCACCGTCCTAGGGTGCCCTGCACCCGTGCGTGACCATAGACCAGACAGTGGGGCGTATGTTCCACGGCCGGTTCCATCAGGTACTTAAGCTTACCGATTACCATATTCTCGGCATGTGGTTAGTACGTTCAAACGCTTAACCACCACTACCACACACCGCGGCCTTATCCATTTTGACTAAACAGACGGGGTATCACAAGTACAACAACCCCGCCCGTAAACCTTATATTGCAGTGTGTAGTAAGCATTCAACTCCTATGAGCTCGCGAGTGACAGAAAATCACTCGACTTCTACCGAACCATTAGCATAGCCAACTAGCGACCTACACATACTAGTGTTCAAGCATAGGTACCTAGGATCATGCAACTAAGGTTCCAAACAATTCCTGCAACTTAAATGCACAATAAACAGGAATACAAATAGTTGCATAAATTAAAATAGGTAGGACATGCTCCGGGGCTTGCTGCTCCGGGGCTTGCCTTCCTGAGCGTAACAAGCCTTAGGCTCTTCCGAAACTTGGTTCGGGTCTTCAGTGGCTTCAGTTAGATTCACTTGAGCTTCACGCTGCTCACTCTCGGACTCCGGCACCAGCTCGTACGTACCGTCTGGGAGAGTAGTCGAATCTATATGAAATGCATATGCATGAGTTACTTTAGTGATACGATTTAATCAATTCTTCACTATAGAGTTGTAATCCAGTGCAACTCAAGATGATTTGCAAAAATATAACGTACATCATTTTGGGCAAACATTTATAGAGTAATAATCATTATATCTGACTTCGCAACGTAACTAGGGTGGATTTTACCTTTTTCTCCCTATGCAGCAAAAGAAAGGATTTTTCTTATTTATTACTAGGTTGAGCATGTCCTGATCATAAATAAAGTTATACAGAGATTCTGGGTTTGAAATTTTTATTCTAGGTACACATCTGAGTAACTTGCCTACTGTGAAAATTTTAGCTCATTTTATGCATCCCATTAACCATGAAAAATAAAACAAACAGCTACTGCTAGAAACAAAAATGAATTTTACAGGTCAAACTATGCAATTACTGGTATTTAAATTTTAACTGAGTGTTGTATATCTAAAGATGAGCCTGCCATAAATTTTTCACAATTAAAAAAGCATTGTACAGGGCATGAAAAATAGTACAATGTATTGCTGCATGGATCAAAATTAAATTCCATAGACTGTTATAGAAAGTTTCAGAGCCTCATATTTTACCAGAATGGTTATAAACTCAATTTCATCCCCTAGAAAAATTATCAGATTTTTATATGCAAAGAAACTATTTTTCTTGATTTAGTGTAAATATCTATACTATTAATTAGTTGGACAGGTTCCACCCATCTAAATTTCTCAAAATTTTTGTACAGTAACTAAACATCAAGTTAAAGGCACTGTAAAAGTTTGAGCTCAGTAAACCAAGTTAAACAGTATGCACACACAGAACTAATTAAACAAGGCATAAAGCAAGATTTGAATAAACCGATAGCTAGGCATGTCAAAAGTTGATGAAACTTTTACACAAGGTTACACATCTAACATGTAACCCACTGACCAAAACTGACTACTAGCCCATGCTTGTAACTTGAGTTCTAATATAAAGTATATTTTCTTTATATTTTAAATGAAGTAAAAACTATTGAGCAAATGAAAAAGTGTATGTAACAAAAGTTGTAGATCTCTTTGCAAAGATTCCAGAACAGTTGAGTTTGTATTTTTCTGATTTTTCTACGATTTTTAAACGAATTTACAAGTTCACAGAAAAAACTAGAAAACAAAAACACAGATTTGCAAAAGGGGCCCCTGGAACTTTCACCAAACCCCCTGGAAATCTAAAACTAATCGCGCCGGGGTCCCTGGCCGGAGGTAGAAGACAGAGGAGGCGGCGGCGGAGGTTTTCCGGCGAGGAGGAGGCTCGCCGGCGGCGGGGATGGGGTCCAGGGGTGAGAGCTCACCGAGCTCTACCTAGGGGTGGGTGATGTGGTCAACGGGGAGGCCGGAGCAGGGTCGGCGGCGGCGCCCAGGGAGCGGCGGCGGCGGCTGCAGCGGGCGGCGGCGCTCTGGCGCGGGAGGAGGGGCAAGGGCAGGCCGGGGAGCTTCACGGAGCCCTGAGGAAGCTGCAATGGGGGTTGATTTGGGCCGGGGCGGGGCGGAGCAGGGAGTTCCGCGGTGGGCGGGCGGCCGGCGGTGTTCACGACGGCGGCGGCGGTGTTCCGCGGCACTGGGAGGCTCCGGGTGGAATTGGGCGGGCCTGGGAGTGGCTTGGGGTGAAATGAAGCTCGTTGGGTGCTCGGTGGGGGTGGAGGAGTGCTGAGCGAGGCCCTCCACGGGAGCCGTAGCTCGGCGGGCGGGAATGGGGGCGCGGCGGCGCTGGCCGTTCTAGGCGAAGGGGTGGGGCGTGGGCGTGGGGAATGGGGTGTGGGCGAGCGGGCACACGTGCGGCGCGAGCTAAATGGCGAAGTGAGGGCGCGAGGAGGGGACTAGGCGCTCGCGCGGCGGAAGCAGGGCGTCGGCGGCGAGGGTGGCCGTGGCGCTCTGCGTGCGCGTTTAAGGCGCGTCGGCGTGGCCGAGCGGCAAGGCAGCAGCGACGCAGCAAGGGCGTGGCGATGATGGCGGGGTGGCGTGCGGCGGCAGGTGCACGGCCGGGCCGTTTGGGCGCCACGGTGGCGAGGCGGCGCGTCGCCGTGCGCTTGTCGCGGCGTGTGCGTCAACGGGCAGGGCGCGGCGAGGACGGCGTGCGCGCTCAAGTGGGGTGGGGCGTCAGCGGCGCGGCACCGCGAGGCAGCAGGGCAGCGAGCGGGGGCAGGCAGCGGCGCAGCGCGGCAGCGAGCGCACGCGCGGCGTGCTTGAATGCCTGCGCGCGCAGAGAGGGGAGAGTCAGCGAGGGAGAGAGAGGGGATAGAGAAAGAGGAGTGGAGAGAGAAAGAAAAAGGTCAACGGTTTGACTCAGTCAAAACTCAAGATTTGTAATTGAAACTCGAAAAATTTTGAACACGAAAGTTGTTCAAAATTAAATTTCCTACAACTTTCCTTTTAGGCAAAACTTCATATGAGCGATGATTTGGAAGTTTAAAATTTGAATTCAAGTTTAATGATTCCGCTTGTTTTTCGGGGTTTTTCTCAAAATCTCATGTTGGAACTTGAAAAACTTTGAACACGAAAGTTGTTTATTTTGTCAAACTCTACAACTTTCGTTTTGGGCAAAAGTTCATTTGAGCAAAAGTGTGAGAGTTGACTTTTTGGCGTGTTTAAACTGAATTTCGGCTTTGCAGTAATTGAGAATTTGGGGGAGGGTTTAACGTGTCATTGCATGTTAATTGTTTGTTTTATATAGTGCTAAACACCGGAGGTGTTACAAGCGGCCGCCAGAGGAAGCCGCACATGACGGGCGGCGGTGGCTGCCGATTGTTGGAGGAGGCTCGCTATGGAGAGGAGAGGGTTTTAGCGGCCGGGCGGGGCTTCACCTTGAGCATTCACGCCTTGCCCGCTTGGTGCGGCGGCAGTCGGGGTTGAGGGAAAATGGGGGGACTGGCTGGCTAGCTGGGTATTTTACTTTTTACTACCTTTTAGCTAGAGATCAAATCATCAGTTGGATGGATGGATGCAGGGAAGAGAAAGTCAGCAGGCCAAAAGAGAGACAAGTCAAAGAAGCGGATAGGAGGAATGAAAAAATTATTTTTACTCCTCCCCTGAACGTGGATTCGTGGCCCAAATTGAAATTTGTATGGTTTACATGAAAAAGTTGATTTGCATTAGATATGTTGCTTAACTATTAACCCCACATATCATTACGATGTGAGTGTTAAAAGTCTTACAAATGTTAGAGGTTGCACTAACAACGTTCCGCCAAAAAGAAAAGAAGCTATGCATGGTGGCATGCATGCATTGTGGGACCGGCTAGTAATACCGGCACCATCTGCCTTCCTCAGTTCAGATGAGGCAGGTTTTGGAGTACTACTAAAGATTCCAAAACTCTTGCTACTTTGTTTAGGATCACCACCTGCTGGTTGCCTTTGGTTGTTGTTATTCAATGCAAACTGACCTCTGTTGTCATTTCTCGGATCTTGTGGTAATCCACCTTGGTCGTTGAACCTTGGTAACGGTCGGTTATGCTGCTGTTCCAGAGGTCTCTGGCTATCATAACGGCCTCCAGTTTCATTCCTTCTATCATCTTGCGGGGTTCTCCCTTGACTGAAACCTCGGTTGTTGTCTCCTCTCATCGGCTGTCTCCGATTCGTTTCACCAGCTCCCTGATCCTGTGTGTTGTTCTCTCACTTTTCCATGTCAGAGTTCACATTGCCAAATCTGCGTTCAGATGCTTGTGGTCCCCACTGCGCAGGATTCATTCTGCTTTCCTCAGCATTGGCATTGTGCAATTTTACATGGTCGGCCCCTGGGTTGGGTTTCGACCAATTCAACTCCCTTTTAAATCCTCTATCCTGCCCGCCTTTTTGTGTGGAAGAATCTCTGTGGGCAGCTATTTTGTCACCACAACCGGAGATGGCTTGATCATGTTGACACCGATTCGGGGCCAACACACGATCGCACTCGAACATGTAGCACGCAGCAACGCTCGTTGCAGCGCCTCCGCGAGATCCGGCCAGACCGGTTTAGTAGGCCGGTCAGACCGGTTTCGCCGGGGAGCCCGACGAAGATCCAACGAACGCTCGCCCGGGATGGACCCCGTCAGGGCAAGCGCACCTTGGGTTGCCCTAGGCTCGGCAGGCCAGCTAGGGCGTCCTCAAACGCCATGGAGACGAGAGAAGAACAGCATATTGAGATTGGAAAAGAAAAAGGTAAAAAAAAGATAAAAAGGTTTGTGTTTGATCGATTGGATACCCTCAATCAGCCGTAACCCTTTATATTTATAGGGAGGGATGGTCTTATCCCATTAGGAGTCGAAACCCTAATTAATTTCGTGTCAAAATACAACTCCTAACTCGGACTGGGCTATCCGGACCGATCTGACCGCCCCTGTCAACCGGTCTGACCGGTCTGGGTCTGAGTCAATTCTTCCCGGAGCCATAACTCTCTCACCCGAAGTCCAAATTGGACGTTCCATATATGCATTTTGATCATCTCGACGAGAGCTACGCAATGGTGAAGTCAAATCTGAATTTTGGCAAAGTCACCCTGACCGGTCTGACCGGTCTACGCATACCAGTTAGACCGGTATGCCCAGTCATGCCAATTTTAGTCGTCAGCAGATCAACATCTTTTTCTGAATTCTTTCGAAAAAACATTTTTTTCTAAACCACATTCAACTGTCTCATCTTCGCTGTCGTTACCAGCAACAGCCGATTTAGAGGCAGTACTATAGTGTACTACAGCCACCTTTTCCCGCATCTTCCATGGCTAGGCCGGCCGCCGGCCTTCTTCCCGCCTTTCTTTGTAGCAAACTTCACATGCCTCACAATAACATAAGCATGTTTCGAGTCCAAGCGCGGACCACTTTCGACAATGCTGACATCTTGTATCTGTTCAATTGGTGGGATTTAGTGAAACAGGTGAGCTTTTACTGACATTTTCTCAATTATTGAATTTGATGGCAAAAACTTATTACAGAAATGCACTAGCAGAACTGCGAGAGAGAAGGAAACCCTGAGAGATCCGGCGGCATTGTATGACTTAGATTATAGACAGTTAAATTGCTACTATTGCTTGACTCGTTTGAAGAATACAAAATGATTGGTATTTGGTATTGAAAGTAGTAGTGGTATTTTTTTTTGAGAGGAAGTAGTAGTGTGTATATTTGGTATGTGTGTCTGGTTCCGTTTGGACCGGGAGCTCTATATAACTTCAGTAAGATGGATAATCCATGTATCTATAAAGACTATCTTACTATTAATAACTGGAGGCTCCTTTCAAGTCTCCACATGAAGCCACCTCTATAAAAATAGAGAAATCATAGAAATTCTCACAAAAATCAGAACATCCAGTCATCAATCCGACAACTATAATCATAATAGCCATTGGATTTGTCATTTTTTTTAATAATTTACCCACATCTGCCATTATGAAAATAGACTAAAATAACCCTCTAAACATGTATCTAAATTACCCACCTCTGCCATTATAAGAAATCTAAAGTAACCCCCTAATCTTCGTATAAATTACTCACCTATGCTATTATAAAAATAATGCAAACAACCCCCTAAATTTGCATATAAATTATCCAATTATATTTTTATTAAAACTTAAACCCTTAAATCTAATCTAAACTATATAGTTATAATAAAATATTAAAGTGCACCAATATAAAATTATAAATTACTATTTCTATCATTGTTAATACTAGCAAAGTGTACGTGCGGCACGCACGTATTTAACAAAGATATTAAATATATACATATATTTTATATTTATAGAACACACATTACAGTACTAAACTTCCTATTCTTTGCTTTTGAAATGATGCAATTTTGAATTTTAGATAATAATAAATCACTTATAGTTGCATTATCTAAAAGTAATACCGAACCCATTGGATGTGAGCCATGAAACACGTGTAAATAACTATTTTAGAAATAAAAATTTAATTTGTTTAAATTTTGCAATCCACCACGAATATATGATCCAAATATTTAAATTTTTGTAAATTCTCTCAATTTTTGAGGTTTTTTTTGTAGAACCATCAAGACAGAAAATACAAAAATTAATCATCAGTTTTTGTGAGGATCTTTTTGCAAAAGCTTGTAGCAATGTCGAGCTTGTCGAAATCCCCAACCTGACGCTCACTCTTGGGGTGAAATTCATCATCCAACGTATTGAATCTCAACTCAATCACTTGCAATCAAAGCTCCATTGATGTTTTGGTCTTGCGAATCCATTTGAGTACTTAAAATCTCAAATCCATGGAGGGACGAGCCAAATCGAGCCTGGCAATCCCCTTCATACTGCACGTAAAGAAACTTTTCAGGATCAAAAGTAAATGTACATCCTGGACATGCATAAACTCCATTGCAAGACCAGAATCTACTTTCTTCAGAAATTGAGTGGAGCTTCAAGATGAAGTGATAAAGGCAGCATTTGCCCATTTTGTAGTGTGAGAAGTTCTGCATGCTACTTTTATATTACTTGGGAATAATCAATATCAGCTGAACTTTGTTTCGATCTCAATTGTACATGAAAGCCAACAGGGCCAATGAATATATACCCATGGAGTACAATCCGTAAACCAGTAAAGTGGAACTGCTAAAAGCATTACTGGAATTAAACTTAACTATGTGCACAGTTATTGCATATATTCTCCCAGCCTCTAAACCAGGGGCACATGGATGGGATGATCTTGCTGTAGTGTCAAGAGGTCCTTAGCTTCCGGTTTCTTCTGAGAAAATAAACAAATCATGATTTAACACCCGTTAAATGGAAAAATTAATGGACTACCTTCTGTGATTTACGCTGCATTTACCATACCTTGCAGATTAACGACAAGCTAGATTGAGCTATGATGCTTTAATTGTGTGGCCAAAACAGTACAAACAAAATCCTGTTGGATGGCAAAAATTATCATCGGGGTGTAAGATGATCGTTGTCGGCATTTCATCAAGCATGTCGTGAGCATGCCTGCGGCATAGATCCATGGTGCAGGCGGCGGCAGGGATAGAATGGACTGAAGACAGCTAGCTGCAACTTACCCACGGATTGGCGTCTCCACCAAAAGTCATTCCAATGAAGAGGAGGACAAACATTGCTTCACCCGAGGCATATCAAGGCTATTCTGGTGGTTCCCGAATGCACAAAGAAGCAGGCTTCTATTCCTACGTCTGAGCAGCAGGGCAAGCCTCGTAGCTGCCCAAGCCGCCCTCGCCATCCAAAAGCAAATCATGCCGGCAGCCGTCGCTCCTCGTTCTGACCCTGAAGCCGAGTCCTGTCTCTCCACCGAGATGACACCGCAGTCGAGTAAGCTGCCGCCTAGGCCACCCTCCTCCGAACACACCACGCCATTGACCAGCGAGGCCTGCGGCACTGCTCTGCATGTGGCCCATGGTTGCTACTATTACCACCAGGTCTCGCAATGCGGATGGTGATGGGAGGTGCTGCCTGGTCCACTGATCTGTGGTGTGAGAGGTGAGCGCTGCACGAGCTCTCCTTGAGGATGCCGCCGCGTTCACCGGAGCGGCGATCTCTGCCCATGAAAGTTGGTGAAGCCGGCCGTGACTGCAGCTACCATCGAGGCGATTTGGATGGGAAGGAGAGCAGGACAAAGAGAGGGAGGACCAGCCCGCTCGCACACGACACCTCTGTTGCTTCTCTTCAGCGCGCGCTAGTGGCTCCGCATGCTCACGCTTTGCCAAGGAATGGTCCGTGGATGGGGAGGGCGGCCGGCGGTGCGATGTGGATTGGCGGCGAAGGGGATCAGATCGGCGACCAAATTTCACGGGGAAAGCTTGCTTGATGGGGGCGGGATTGAACGTGACCGCGGGTAAACAGGCGGGTAAGGGGAGGCTGCGGTGAAAAAATAAATGAGTTTTGGGTAGAAATATCCCCTAACATACTGATTTTATGGGTCTCCACCTTCTCCCACCTCTCTTCGCCCTGACACAAGGGTCCGGCGTAAGGGGTACGGTGGGCTCAACTTGGGTGAAAAAAGTTTTCAATTGTTTTCGATCTTTATAGTATAGATATTATTTATATTATTATAAATATACTGGATGGTGTGAAGAAAGTAGATGGTGAATTTGTACCTAAGAGAAAATACTATCCACGATATTGTCACCATGTATTTATGTATGATGGAAGAGATAAGAAATACCAATTCACAAATAAATGATCCAACTAAATATATAACAAACATATATGAAAGTGTGATGCAAAATGAAATCTATATTAGATAATGATAAATATGTATTTCAGAGCATGTGTTAGAATATTTAATAGATGTAAAAGGGCGTGAGATAGATAATTATAATTATTAGCTATAAACTTTATTTTTATATTAATTTTAATTAGGCCGTGCTGGAGCACAGGTTGATAAGCTAATTATGCCCAAATTCAATTCAACATTTCTGAAAAAATAGTTCAACATTTGAAAACAATATATTCAATTTTTTTTTGAAATACACACATCAGCATGTTGAAAATGCTACATTCAACATTTTTTACAAACTATTTTAACATTTAAAGGAAATAGATTCAACATTTATTAAAGGGAACATATCAGGTGCAAATCAACCTCTCCGTGTAAACCGTGCAAACTTCAATCTGGGCCACCGGATCAACATCCAAATGTTAGCCAAGCAAATTGAGCAACCCAGCCGAGACAACATTTTCTTGGCCCCGATCAAATTCTGGAATCAACCATGCACTAGAAAGGTAGCTTGTTGCTATGAAAATCTCCTCGGTAAATTATGTGTAGAGCAGGGAGTTTCAGGCTTCACTTGCATCATCATGGCTGCCCCTGATTAATAATTGTAAAATGTACCGTGCCAATTCAGTTCAGAATATATATACGTTGTCATTTCAATTTTGTAAAATCAGCATTTCACGTGTCTTGTGGATTGTAGAATTAATTTGAACTGTGACTTAAGTACATCAGATATTCAAATATATTCATATCTCCGATTGTGTACTGAATAGTAGGTGGGAAAAATAGTTATGTACACATGAAAGCTGGAATTACTGAACTTGGACTTTGTGAAATTAAACTGTCAGAGTAATTCAGCAAAAAGAAAAACCCTAAAAGAATGCCCACATTGCATCAGACATGGAAGGGCATAATATACCCATCATCCCCTCCACAAACCAAGTGACCATCACCAAATCAGCTGCATAATAGATACGAGCAAATTAGATCCTAGAAATTAGATTTTAGCACATGCAGAGATGCTGAAAAGTTGGAAAACAGTGGGAATATAAGGGCATTTCAGTTATGAAACAAAAATAAGGGTAGAATCCAAAGTGCTACTCTTTTGACTAGCATATTTGTATTGCATCCATACATAAATGGGCAGTATATATAGCAAACAAACCTATTCTGTCATCCCAAACTTGGGACTTCATAAACTGATATATAAGTACCCTTGGGAGAACTGTAATGTATTCATTTGTGCCTTTTACTATACATAAGCTTGCATCTAGGCAATGTTTTGAAAGTCGACGAGCGAGGGGGTTCCGCCTCGCCTATGGGGGGTAGGCGGACCCCTAGGCGGGCTGAGGTCGCCGGCGAGGGAGGAGCAGGCGGCGGCCATGGCGAAGGAGGCGGAGAAGCAGGGACGGGGGCGGCGGAGAGTGCGAGCGGCACTGAGGAGGCGGAGATGGGGGTGGCGGACGGCGCGGAGGAGCCGGGACGGCGGCGGCGGACGGCGCGGAGGACGTGGGGACAAGGGCGGCGACGCGACGAAGCATCGAAGACACAGGGACGCGAAGGCGAACGGATAGGGTTGGGGATGAGGTTAGGATATGGGCTTGGGCTGTTTTATGGGCCTTTCTATAGAACTTTTGGCCCACATGTGTAATGAAGTCCACTTATTTCCTGTTTTCTTTTTCTTTTTTATACATATACAATTGTATATACTAACGCCTAGGAAAACGCCTAGGCGTGATTAATCCTGACTAGTCGCTAGGCTAAGGGTCATCGCCTAGATTTCGCCTAGATTTCGCCTAGCAAAACTTTGCATCTAGGCAGCGTAGCTCATAACTTATATAACTTACGGTTGTATCATACTTATCTAGTTGGATCTTCTTTTGTGAGCAAAATTAATTAATATACGGTTGTATGAAACATTGACAGGTTCAAAGTTAAAGCACACACAAGTACTAGTTATGACAGGATTAATCAAGACTTAGAAATAATGTATACCAAACTATGATAAAACTGGTATAAATAAACAGATCTCCTTTTTTCATCACTGACAAGTAGTCGACCAGCCATTTGAATCTACCACTGATAGTTAAGTTACTCGGACAGTTCTCAAATCAATAGACCACCGATTTCTTTCCCAGTCAATGGGAGTGCAATTCCTCTCATTTCAGAATGAAAGGATTAGGTGGTGACTCTAATGTATTCACTGTGTTCATGCCATAGTAGGTAGGGGTGGTAATGGATCGTGGTCTTATGCCTCCTTCACAATCCAACTTGGCCCTAATTAATTTTAGCTCAAAAACATATATTATTTGGCCCGGCCCTTATTGAGCCCTTTAGTAGGTAGGGGTTAGTATAAATTATTGAGCTTACCCCCCCCCCCCCAAATAGTAGGTCCATCCAACAAGTGAAATTGCCTAGTCCAATTCATGCACCTAACTAGAAAGGTTGAAGTTAGGCATTAGTTCAATGGTAGATCATGGCAGCATGAGTCATGACAACTTGTAGGGAAATTGCAAGTAATGGAATATAACACAGACCCTTATTTTTGTAGTTCAACCCAGATCCATTGCCCTTGAATTATGTATAAAACCTGAAGGTCACAAGACCTGTTGAGGTAGTGAATGGCCTTTACACCCCATTAACCCATCCAACAACCATAGCAGCTAAGGTAACTGAAATACCCAAGTCCAAAGTCCACCTCATGAATTTGAGATTTCTTAAGTACCTCTTGAATTTCCTAACAAAAGAAGAACAAAGATGCCATGTAAATCAGCAACATTTTGTGTTAAGTGAACCAAAGGAAAATAAAATGACTGCCTCTACCTTGTTTCTTCCACTTGTTTCTTGGCATCTTCAAGTACAGCTCGAGTATATTCCTCTCTCCAAGATGAGAACTTCCGTGTTGCATTGCCATGCTGTCAAACATACATTCAATTAAAAAAGGATAAGAAAGTGAGCGGAGATGGTAAGATCTGTTCTGGTGAACAACAAAACTAATCCAGACTTGTGTGATGTGATTTTCTATCCTCACAATTTTGGACAGAATGGATGAACAAACACACAGATCGGAAAGGCTACTGAGATTTAGTCTAGCCAGGCAGGTCATAGTTTGCACATGTTTCTACAAATTGCTGAAGACCTGCTGAAAATAGGGCTGAATCACTGAATTTAATCGCTATAGCTTCCTCACTAACACTAGTGTCCGTACAAATTTTCTATACATAACACACAAGAAGAGCATTCAGGCAGGCTAGGTTTGGCATTGTTGTGACACCACAAGAATATAATTGCGGAGATGATTACGTGGCATTGTTTTGTCGACATACTCCCTTTTTCAAAAGGGAAAATTCGATTCATGCCACCACAACTCCGTGAAATTGGGTGTCATATTGAAAATCATGCCACTCAATGGCATGATTTTCAACATGAGATCCAATTTCAAGAAATTGGAGTGGCATGGATCCAACTGACCCTTTTCAAAAGAGCAGAATGTCAAAATATCATAGGAAATTGAAGTAAATGGCAACACATGGAACAATAGTAGCCAGGGCTGGAAAAACCATTACTAGTTGCCAGAGCTGGGGAAACCCATCTGTAACCATTACTCTGAGAAGCGAGCATCCAGTTTCACCATAGCAAACTGATTTGAAGACCAACTCTTTTCATGAGGCTGAGGACATCACTAGCTGTGTGGTGCGCGCCTATCTAGCAGGCAGGGCCTCGGAAAAAACATTACCAGTACTAGCAGCACATGAAACGACGGGTGCCATCTAGGATATATCTAAGGCCCAAATTTGGGGAAAGTCGGCTTTGGTTGATGAATTGGCCAAATCCAGATCGCCAGATACAGCGAGCATCTTGTCAGGGGAAAAGGAGGACGGGAGATGCGTCAATTGCGGCGCTAAAACTAGTCGGAATAGCGACTGTTTTTCCTAGAAGGAGAAGGGGTGCACGACGAACCTGACTCTGGATTGTGTCGACGAACCGAGGGTACGCCGGCGGAGGCATACCGGGGGCCAGCCGCCGGCGGAGAGCGGAGGCCGCAGGGGTCCACATCCTCGTCGCCATAAGCGGAGAAGAAGGCGCGGCTAGGGTTTGGGATTGGGAGGGAGTTTGGGAATCGCGGATCGGCGGCTAGGCTATTGCGGCCTTGCTTAATAATTAGGGTTTTTTTATTACTGTCATTACAATTTTGCGACTTTGGAAGAATATCATTACTTATGAAACTTGCCATTACAATTCTTCGCTTCTTTGAACCGTGCCATTTTATACGTCTTTGATGCCCTTGAACCCACACGCAGACCTACGTATTTTCGTATGGCCCAAAATACCCCTGCTGCTTCTCTCCCTTCCACTCACTGACGTGTGAAGCCCACACGTCAGCTTCTTCTTCAACCTCCTTCCTCCTCTCCACCACGCGCTGCCTCACGGAGCTCCATCCTCGCCTCCAACCGCGGCACGCCTCATGGAGCTCCACGTCGGGCCCCTCGTCACGGCCGGGACAGCGATGCAGCTCGCCGCCGCCTCCAGCCTGCTCCGCGTCGACCAGAGCGTCCGCGCGGACCGCGAGCTCGCGGCTGCCGTGCGCAAGGTGCTCGCCAAGGCCATCGCGCGCGTCCTGCTAGGGCGTACGGGCCCGTCGGCGCGCTGAGCGGCGCGCTCATCGTCCTCCAGCTCCTCTTCGCCACCGCCGTCGTCGTCGTCCTCCGCCTGGATCTGGCGAGGGAGAGGAGGGCCGGCGGTGCCGGGATCCGGCCGCCAGGATCCATCGGCGTTGCAGAGAGGCCGACCGCCGCAACAGCTCCTAGCCCCGACCGCCGCTGCCGCAGCTTGCCCCCCCCCCCCCCCCCGCCGCCGCCGCCCGCAACGCAGGGGAGGCGGTGGGGCTGCGGGAGGAGGGGAGGGTGCGGCGGCGGCGGCGGGGGAGGGGGCCCTCCCGGCGGGGAGCAGGCCGACGGCGGCAGGTGGGGCGGAGGTGGGCAGCGCGTGGTGGAGAGGAGGAGGTTGAAGAAGAAGCTGACGTGTGGGCCCCACACGTCAGTGAGTGGAAGGGAGAGAAGCAGCAGGGGTATTTTGGGCCATACGAAAATACGCAGGTCTGCGTGTGGGTCCAAGGGCATCAAAGACGTATAAAATGGCACGGTTCAAAGAAGTGAAGAATTGTAATGGCAAGTTTTCTAATAACGTGAATAGTAATGTCATTCTTCCAAAGTCGCAAAATTGTAATTGCAGGAATAAAAAAACCCTAATTATTTTACTTTAAAAGTTTTTGAAGCATAAACCCTAAAGCATACGGACAGACATTTGAAATATTAAATGACTAATAATAAAACAAATTACAAATTTCACATTTAAACTATGAGACGAATTTATTAAATCTAATTAATTGGTCATTAGCAAATAGCATCACATTGTAAAATCATAGTGCAAATTAGGCTCAAAAGGTTCATCTCGCAATTCGCACGCGAACTGTGCAATTAGTTGTTTATTTTGTTCACATTTAATACTCCATGCATTCATACATGTGTCTAAATATTTGATGTGATATTTTTTGGACAAATTTTTTTTGAATCGGCATTTTCATACCTTTGTTTTTTTTGAAAAAAAAGTCTAAATTACTCCCCTCAACTATAGCCAAAGTCTGGATAACTTTCTAAAATATCGTTTGGTTTATTTACCCCAAACTATGTCCTTTGGTTCAAACTACCTCCTAATAAAATTTTTCTTTTTCATTTCTCCATGCATATGTGGAGTTTTAAGTTGAAATTTTATAAGATAATAGTACACACCATAACATATGTTAGAAAAATACATCATAATTTTTTATCATTATTTCGATAGGTTAGGATATTTAATAATAAATTAATCATTGGAGTTCAATTATATAAAAAAACTAATGGAAAAAATATAAAAAATTCTAAATATTTGTTATGATGTTCACTGCTACCTGGCAAAATTTGAAATTAAAATTTAACTTGTATATGGAGTAACGAAAAAGATAAATTGTATTATATGATAAAATAAATTAAATGACATAATTTAGGGAGTAAATTGAACCAAGTTATAGTTTAAAGGATTATCCAAACTTTGGCTATAGTTGAGGGGAGTAAATTGAACTTTTTCCTTCGTTTTTCCTCAACGCTTACAGTTACAGCAACAACACATTCAGAGAGAAAACACAAGGAAAACGAGCAATAATAGCTCATACTTCATCTCTTATCCACCAACAACACATTTGAATTCGTATGCCAAGGATCTCGTTGGAATCATAGTTCTGTTGCATTTGCTGTGTTCTCTATCCCTGGGGCCAAGCTTGTCTGCTTGTGTCACTCTGTCAGCTGCACAACGCGCATGGAAAAACAAATGAAAATGTATCCGCAGTCACTATGGCAACTTTTAATCAGCATAAGCCGTTGGAAGATGAGCCACAGCGTCTAGCAGCAGCACCTTATGGTCGCTTTGTTCGCCAGCAGCGCCTCCCAAGTCCCAACAGCAGCTGTTCAACAGCAACACTCCGTTCCTTCCTTGGGCATCTTCTTGAACCCAAAGAAAAGGACCCAAGTAACAATAACAACACCACTGCATTGGGTTCTGAATGTTTATACAGCTGATTACCATGACAATCATCTAAACAAAAATAATACAATATGAAGGGAAAAGAAACTATAGTTCTAATCTGCTTTCAATACAATCATTTTTCCAACGAGAAAATTGTACCAATTGAACTTGTCACGTAAGCTAAGGGCTCCTCAACAAAAAAACAACAAAATTTTCCTATCACCAAAGCTCCTTTTCATCACCAAAACAACACATCTGCTTATGCTGAATAAATGCCAATCATCCACAATTCCTTAGTAAAAAGACCAAAACACCCATCCATGTCTGCAGGTTTGAACCTTACAACTAGGATTGGATTTATTGTGCCAAATTAAATATCCCCAGTCTTCTTCTGTAGAACCCTCACCTATCTCACTTATTTCCTAGATGAACTAAAAATCCCAAAGCTTTTAGGTGAGTTGGTATTACCAGGCTTACTAGTAGTACCAGCACCATCTGCCTTCCTCGGTTCAGATGAGGCAGGTTTTGGAGTACTACTAAAGATTCCAAAACTCTTGCTCGTTTGTTTAGGATCACCACCTGCTGGTTGCCTTTGGTTGTTGTTATTCAATGCAAACTGACCTCTGTTGTCATTTCTCGGATCTTGTGGTAATCCACCTTGGTTGAACCTTGGTAACGGTCGGTTATGCTGCTGTTCCAGAGGTCTCTGGCTGTCATAACGGCCTCCAGTTTCATTCCTTCTATCATCTTGCGGGGTTCTCCCTTGACTTAAACCTCGGTGGTTGTCTCCTCTCATCGGCTGTCTCCGAGCAGCGTACCTGTTCGTTTCACCAGCTCCCTGATCCTGTGTGTTGTTCTCTCGCTTTTCCATGTCAGGGTTCACACTGCCAAATCTGTGTTCAGATGCTTGTGGTCCCCACTGCGCAGGATTCATTCTGCTTTCCCCAGCATTGGCATTGTGCAATTTTACATGGTCGGCCCCTGGGTTGGGTTTCGACCAATTCAACTCCCTTTTAAATCCTCTATCCTGCCCGCCTTTTTGTGTGGGAGAATCTCTGTGGGCAGCTGTTTTGTCACCACGACCGGAGATGGCTTGATCAACATCTTTTTCTGAACCACATTCAACTGTCTCACCTTCGCTATCGTTACCAGCAACAGCCGATTCAGAGGCAGTACTACGGCTACCTTTTCCTGCATCTTCCATGGCTTTGCTGGCCTTCTTCCCGCCTTTCTTTGTAGCAAACTTCACATGCCTCACTATAACATAAGCATGTTTCGAGTCCAAGTGCGGACCACTTTCGACAATGCTGACGACTTGTATCTGTTAAATTGGTGGGATTTATTGAAACAGGTGAGCTTTTACTGACAACTGAATTGGACATTTTCTCATTTATCGAACTTCATAACAGGGGGGACAAGGGGTACAGTACTCACAAGTCCTAATAACCGAGATAGTGGTGCTCCTAAATCTTCTCCTTCATTACCTGATGGCATGGCCATGCACTGTCAAATAGGAACATCATTAAGATTTTCAGAGTTCGTATTTGAAAATTTAGGATAAATATATGCATATGACTATGAATAAAAATTGCAGACATGCAGAACAACACAGTTGAGGGTTTAGTTGGCTAAATCCTAAACATCCAGTCCAACTTGGAAATGGATACATACATGGTTATTCAGAGGCCATGGTAAACACATCACTCATGTCAGCCATATAAGGCCACCAATTGTACTCCATTGAGTAAGAGTCAATGTAGATTCTGTGCTTCATCACGCACGCGCGGGCGCGCGCACACAAAAAAGCAACTCAATCCAATCAAAAGATCAGACAAAAACTCCCATGGCTGAAATCTGCAAGACACTACAGATTATGCTATACTTGACAACAGATCCATGGAATCCCCCTCTTTATTCTCACAATTTACCTTCCTTGTGTTATGTGCATAAATCAGCTGGATCGCCCATCAAACATCATAAAACAACTTTTAACTACTAAAAACCAAAGGCTTTTTTTGGGTGCTCTTAGGGCCTATTTCTCTGTTATCAAAAGCCAATTATATGCATTACAGTGGAGAAAAACAAGAATAGCTGATTGAGAGATGTAAGATGTTAGAAACAACTAGACGCTCAACAGAACACAAAGGGTTCCCTTTGATTTCCCAGGATATAAGGTCCACAGCTCTGGTTTCAGAAGTTAATCATAAGAATCAAAGGGGAAAAGCAAACGATCGGCCATAATAAACATGATACAATCAACTACAAGTTCAACAGAACCCAACAGTTTTCCTTTGATATAAAGTCTATTGATCTGATACTAAACAGAAATTAATTAGGTTGTCACTTAGCATTTGCAGAACTGAAAAAGAAGACAAACTCACCTTCACCCTGTAGCCCCGCTCCATTAATCTGGTAATTGCATCTGCTTTCACCATCAAATCTTTTAGTTCCTGAACGAGAAGGTTAGTTCTTGTCAGTAAAGATGCATGCCACAAGGTTTCCATAATGATTAAATTTTCCACAGAAAAGTAGATCAAGTTCAACTAGGCATTGGGTGTAATTGTCCATATAGATCCAAATAAACAGAACATAAGCTTACAGCAGTCCAAACAAGCCTATACTCCAGTTATGTGGCATTATTAATAAAGTCTGCATGCCACACTATATGAAACCGATAAACTATTATGGCCAAGGTTATAGGCTGCAGTCACCTAAATAATAGAAGCAAAAAATTACTTACTGTTTTCCCCTTAAATCGCACTTCTTTGTTCTCCCCACCACGTAAGACAATAGCAGACTGCAAAAATCAGGCATAGATCCAAAGTTCACAACCAGATCCAAAGTACACTATGACGTAAGCTATGCAAAAATACAATTACTACGGTAGGAGATAATGTGGTTAACACTTTTGCATAGATCCAAGCTTAAATGTTTAATAATTAAGAGCCTCAATCTCGCAGAAGTTAAGAGATGGCAGACCTAAAAGAATACCAGGTAATTCTGGCCGTTTTCACATAATGACTAGGAAGGTACCTCACTTGTGCATATCCTATTGACATGGACACGTATGTGTACAGCGATCCATCTAAAAGATGCCACTGGTTGAAAGTACATTTCATGAAAATTCAGAATTTATCTGTGTATTGTAAAGATCTGATTAATACATTACAAGAGTGAGATCTACAAGAGAATAGCCAACTAACATGAGTTCACATTTGATAATAAAACCGTATTCATTGCACAACATGGATGCCCATGATTGAAAAATGAAAATACAGTTGTATTGATGCAGAGTTCTAATCTGTAACGCTGAAAAATAGATAGAAAATTCACTACAAGTTTAGAATACCTTGGTTTTCAAACGCTCTTTCTCCTTGGTTTCTTTCTTATATTTCTCTTTATGAAAATCCATGATTTTACATACAGGAGGGTCTGATTTTCTGTCTACCTGCACATGAAGTTAACAATGAGTACAAAAATAAGTAATTAAGTATTTAGAAGAAAAGGCCACATTTGATTTGTTTCTCCTCAGGGCTGACACCAACAGCACATTCAGAGAAAATATAAGGAAACGAGTAATCCTAGTACATACATCATCTCTTATCCATCACCCTAAAGCAAAGGAAGAAAAGAAAACCTTATGAAGACTAAATGGCATATCAAATAAGAATATTATTCAGAACAGAAAGCTTGTGAAACTTTACCCTCATCCGGTTATACACAGTATTATCATGGCATTTTTGCAAAAAAAGGGGAAAAATTCTTAATATAATGGCACCACATACTATGCAATGGCAGTATCATGGGTCATGGCATCATTAAAAAAAGAGCTTTATTTGATAAGCAATATCAATTGGATGCAGGAATCAGATCACAACAACAATGTCAGACTAGCATGGGATTTGGGTAGGGGGGAAAACGCGAGCAGCTGTGAAAATGCACACCTCAACCAAGTCCATGTCCATCCTGGCAGCTAGCTGCAGAGCTTCATGCCTGGGGACAACACTGTGGCCTTCATCTCTGACGAGCCTGACGAAGGGAGAGGTGATGGCGTTGTTGGTGCGGAGGCCCGTGGTGTCGTCGTCGTCGTCCTTGCCTCCCTTCCTGTTAACCTTCAAAGTTGAGACGGAACTGGATCATCACAAGGCAGTTGCCACGGAATTCCTCAGCAGAAGAAAAGAGGAGTCTCTAGTAGCTAGGTTACAAGGCAGGGGATGAAGGAAGGGGAAATGAATGGACCGCAGCAGCAGCAGCACGAGACCTTCCCCACCGAAGGGGGTAGAGTACGGGTACCTACCTGAGTACCAGGCGGCGAGGCGAAGTGCCGGCACTGTGGGGCGAGCGGGCGGCGGATGGGAGTCGGAGCGGGGGCGGCAAGGGCGAGAGGAGGAGGAGGAGGGAGGCAGTGGCGGCGGAGGTATGCAGCGGCAGAGCGGAGCGCGAGGGATCCGAGGCTGCGCCGGAGAGCCATATTATATTCCTCTCCCTCGCCTTGCTTGCTTGTATCGCCGGGAGGGCTGCCGGAGTTGGGGGCGGAGGCGGAGGCGGCTGGCTCTGTCCGCCTCTGCTCTCTCTTCATGAGATGGGCTGGGATGGGCTGGGCCCGCTACCTGTGCCAATTTTGGATCCGGCCCACACACCACAAAACTTCTTCCTTTTTTTTTTGGGCACCACAAAACTTCTTCCTTTATAAACCACACCACACCATGCATGAGTGCACTGGTCTGCTGGAAGCATCATCCATGGTGAGGCCATTGTCATTATTGGATATTTTATACAGTACATGAGTTCAATGGAGAAGAAAATACTCGCACGGATTATGACGCCCCATACAACATGATAGCGGAGCACAGGGTGATCTTTATCCAAAATCAGTCAGAATTAGTTCCAAAGAAATCAATTATGAGATATCATCAAATGCTTAGTAAGTGGAGTTGCTTTTAGACTACACAATTTTCCAAAGTTTGGACCACATACACCGCGAATCAAATTTAGGAGAAAGTGCAACATGGTTTCATATAATATATGCAAGGGCTCAACAAGTAGTTTAGTTGGTCACCTAAAAATTGCACACCTAAACTTTGGTGCACTATGCTATAGAGCCTTTAGCCACAGCTGCGTGCTTGCTGTGAGACCCAAACGCAACACAAAAATGATCTCATGACGTGAGATGGAGAGAGCAGCGCGGTAGTTTGGAAATGGCGTGGATAGAGGAGCGACCGAGCCATATCGAGTGCAGGAACCTGGCGTTGAGGCACACATGCATGACGACAAACAAATATTAGCAATTTAGCATGGGATTAATTAGATCAACAATTAGCACCTCTTCTCTTATACCATCAAGGCTACAGTAGTATCAGTTGGCGTCTGGAAAAAAATGCCAATATATATGTTAGATAAATTTGTATGATCTTCTGTTAACCGAGATATCATGAATAAGGTTATATAGTTTTTTTTTGTTACGTTGTAACCATAGATTAGATTGCAACAACCTCTTCAGGATATCCCAACAATGTGACGTTGACCCGAATTAAGAGGGCAACAACGACGATTACCCAAAACTTCGAGGGCCTCTGGTAAAGTAGGAATAAGATGAATGAACCTACAATAAAGGAAATAGAGCTTGCTTTTATAGGTTTGAGTTGGAGAAGGGACACAAAAAGGGTCGGTGGCCCTAGCGTCGTCGGCCTACTCCCGTCGTTGATGTTGCCTCCAATCATGACTGCGGCTGCCTGCCTGGTCGCCGTCATTGGCGCCCCGCCATTGGGGAGTCAGAAGTGGTGTCCATGTCTCTAGGGAGATGGTGCTGCACCAAGCGTCATCGCCGAGTCATCTTCCTCCCATCTGGTTTCTGGGCAAACGTCACGAGGCAGTTACAAAGCGTGCAACGCGATTAATAAAACAAAATGTTGCCTGTCGCGAGGCAGCAAACGCGCAGGTGTATGAGGGTGGGCTGCCCACACACACAACAAAAAAATATATAGACACAAGCGTATGAAAAACTTTATGACATTCTTTACCGACTTCAAACTCTCCTTACCATGGTTTTTTTGGCTTCCTCCAATGCCTCACAGTTCGATCGTAGTGCCCCCAACCACAAGTAGTTTAGACCAACTCATGTAACAATATAGCAGCATCCAAATGATGGGATCATATATATACTCGTAACTTGTAAGCACGCGATTGTTGCTGGAGGACATGCACGAAGAAGCATTCCTCATTCACTCATCATGTGTTTGCAGTTTCTTCACTCGAGAAGCATGGCAGACAGTGTGTCTCGTTGGCTTGTTGCAGAGGGGTGTGGCACCATGCCTGCTTTAGTTTTGTGGCTGATTACTACTCATAAGCAAGGATGCTATGTACATAAAACTGGGCTGGAGCGCGCGTAGCCATCTGCTAATCTGCATAAACAATGCTCGCGAAAACCATGACAGAGATCAATTACTTTGAAATGCATGGCTCGTCTGAAAACTCCATTGGGCGTCTGCAAAAGTAGGATAGGAGATTACAGAGCAGAGCAGAACTGTCACCAACTCAGAAACTGGACGCGCATCGACGACGACGGCTGGCTACGCAGATCGAAATCCCCCACAGGCCTCAAATAAAAGAAGGTTTGGCCCAGCAGCGCTGCCGTTTCACTTCAGGACCCAATCGTGGCCGCAGCTTTCCTATCCAACGGTTCAAAATACTCCAGACCTCGACGGCAAATGAAAATACCGTCCGGGGTGGACGTCAAACGGAATGCCGTCCACCCCGACCCGTGCTCACCGCGCCGCCGGTCTCGGCGTCGCCGGCGCCCACGACGCCACAGGCTCACAGAAGCAGGCTCCCTAGTGTCATCTCCGCCGCTTCCGGCACCGCCTCCACCCTGGAACGCGCGCCTCCCCTCGCCGCATTGTGCTTCGTGGCGGCGTTCGACAGCCGTCGGACGTGCCCGCGGCCAGCGCCGCGCAGACCCGTCGCACGCGGCGGCAGAACTGCGGCGTCGAGGTGTTCCAGGTACCTGGGGCCAGCCAGTGCCGCCGCAAGACGTGGAGTTGAGGGGCATCAACGATGCATCCTGACCGCATCCGTGGCCGGCTGCAAAAATCGATGGCACCTACAGGCTGACAGCTGACTAATGCCCTTGAGGTGAGCAAAGTTTCGATGTTGAGATGGAAAAGACGACTTGAGCTCCTTGAGGCTTCTCAATGCATGAACACATCAGCAGCAGCAACGATGTTTCTGTCTGTCACATAGACATACTTATTACTGCGACAGACATCCAATCAGAAACGGAATGGAGAAACGCTGCATGATCTCAATGTTCAACCTTGTTGCCTTCAGACTTCAGTGCTTTTGTGTTTCGGTGTATAAGCCTGCAGATCACGATAGCTCTGTGATGCTTGGTGAGGCACAGAAATGGCTACACACAGGTCGATTGCACACTGGAATGCAGGACTGACTGTCATCTTGCAGTTAACAGCAATATAAGTCGGCAAAAGACTGGAAGATCATATCACCGCCTCACCGATGATCTGCATAACTACCATCTTTGCGTCAACTCCCTGCTAAAGAGTTTTTTTTTTTGGAAGCAACAGGAAGGGATGCGCATCCCCTACTGATTATATATAAATTAAAGAAGAAAAGTCTTTATAAGAATGTCTCAGGAGACAAAAAAAAAGTTACAAAGAAAACCCTGCTAAAAATTGATGGTGCAGATAGTTTCCCTCAAAACAATAGTGTAAACAAATAGTCGGTGTTGCTGTAACATTACTGAAGGGCTGAGAGTCTAGCAAACATGATTCATTAAAGGTTATTCTAGGCAATTGATCTTCAGCTCTTCAAGATCATATGTTTTGACTTTTGACTGACCACACAAGTCAGAGTGCAGAACCCCTTCGAAGCGCTGTACACTACAGTAGTGATGCGCACCAAGCGCTGGTAAGATGAGTGCGCCAGGGCACCACGTTACCTCCATTGGAAGATCTCAAAGCAAAACGGTAGTTGATATTGGCGTGTCATGGCCCGACAAGACCGAACAGTGGCATTACTTTTGCACGAACCTTATTATTGGCCATCTGGTACAAACAATTTTCTCTTGTGTGCTCACATGCATGATATGAGAGTGATCGAGAGGCATTTACTGAATGGATGGGTCGTTAGTTACATGGTCACGATTGTTGTGTGAACGGCAGAAATCCCCTGTATATAAATTAAAAGGAGCATTCATGACTTTTTGTTTCCAACATGAGCATGTTCACATGCATTCCTTTTCAACTAACCATTCAACCTCTTCAATCAACCGTTTTTCTTCCACATCCATCCAATGTCACTGAAATATTTGAGGAAGACAATGAGCAGAATCAGTTTTCTTGTTGTCATTATCAGTCTTTGCAAACAATTTTTGTGTAGGCATGGTCAGTCACACCAGTACGTCTATGATAATAGCATTTTTTTATCACTACAATGAAACAAGCCAACATCTCTTCATATAGAAGAGGATCATTCTTGGAGCGGAAGAGCAGGGTTGATGGAGGAGGAGGGCGTTAGTATGGCAGCGCTATGGAGCGAGAGGTATTCCACACTATGGAGGCGGAGGCGGAGGCGGCTGAGCTGTTGTGAGACACTTACAGTTAGCAACTCTCTTTCTTACCAGAGCATTGGTCTAGATTGTAGTGTCGATTCCATGAGTAGATGGAAATTTAGAAGTAAGCAAGCAAAAGAAAAGCGCCAATATAAACGACGAACCGTGCTACATTCTTAACCGAAATAATCGAACTCTAATGCTTACCCCAATCCATGTTTTTTCCCTCCAAAATGGTTCACAGTTGCCAGCAGGCCTAACCGCAACTTTGAACAACTCATCATGTAACGACGTAGGTACCAGCATTTGTAAAAAGCTCGTAGCGACGTAAACTTTATTTTTGAGAAAATGTTTTTTTTAAGATTTGCAGAGCGGACACATCAACGACAGGCCCGGCGAGCGCGCGAGCTACGCAGATCGAGTTCCCCAACGGGCCTGAGCAACAAACAAGTAACTAGGCCCACTAGGCCTCCAATTGGCCCAGCAACGAACGCTGCCTCGAACGGATCGAATCGTGGCCGCAGCCTGGCGATCCGACGGATCCAAATACCGTCCGGGGTGGACGGTAAATGAAACACCGTCCACCCCCGACCCTCTTCTCTCCTCCCCTGGCGGTGGCGGGGCGCTATCGTGCATTCGTGCTCGCCGGCGCGCTCGGGAATCGCCGGTGCAAGCGACGTCACAGCACCATTTCCCGCGCGCCTCCACTCGCCGCGCCGGCGGCGTCCATCAGCCTACATCTTCTGCGCCGTCGTGCGCGTTTCCTCCGGCAGCAGCTCTGGCGCATCTTGAGCCAGCGCCGCCGCGCGCTTGGACTGGGAGTCGGAGAGCCTCCCTGGCTTACTGCGAAGGTGGATGGCGCCTTGGGGGTCACGGCCTGGTTGAGGCTCAAGTTAGCGCGCCTCCATCCATGCGACTGGAGGCCGGCGGCCGTGACGACAGGCCCGGTCCGACATGGGTACATGGGGCCACCAGGTTGTCGGCATCGGCCTGGTCGTGGTCGATGGCGCAACGTCGGTTGGTCAGTCGGCGCAGCGGCTGCAGTGCCGCCGACGGTGTCGTAAATTCTGGTGTGTGAACAGAACAGAACAGATCATCGAAGCGAGCGGCTGGTGCGCGGCCGCGAGCGCCACCGGCCATAGGCGCATGGCAGCGGACGAGACGGCGAGTGGAGCCACGACGACGCGGCGATCGGAATCGGATGCTTCGGCTCGGCTCAGGCAGGCACAACCAATCCGGGAATCCTGCCGCGAAGCGCAATGCGACGAGGTGAGGCGGCCGGCCCCGGAGGGAAGGCGAAGGATCAAGGATGACACAAGGGGAGGTTCTCGTGCGCGTCGCGAGAGGGACGCCCTGGGGGTATTTGGTCCGCGTGGCCCCCTCTTATCTCTCGCGAGCACTGGAGGCACAGAAAGCCTTCTGTTGAACGCATGATCCTCTGAAAAGCAATCAGCTCACACTCTTTTGTACTAACAGACTCACATTTGACATGAGACGCAGGGGACGCAAGTCCTCATTCAGTTTCAGAAATTAATACTAGATACAATCAGAAGATGAAGATCACAACACTAACTCAGATTAGCACCAGAGATTCAGTGCGCAACTTAAGTCCAAATTTGCAGTCGGGACTAAGAACAGCACATTGCATTGTCTACTTCAACTCTGGGCTGCAAGACAGAATCGAAAGGTAATGATGCATGACCCAAAACAAAAATGCATCCAACTCCGAGGACAGACAATGCTGGTACAAACGCAGAGCAGCACAAGAAACTGAACCCAAGCCATGGGCCAGTAGCGTTCTAATTGGGCTGCATGCATGCGTTTGCCAACAAGGAATACCAACTACCAATCTCTGATTTCAAACGTTGAGAGATGTATGCTGCACCACATGCATCTATCATAACCATCATGAACTAAATACGCAGTTCAAGTTGATTACACAACAACACGTACAACTTTCCTGCAAGACAAAATAACTGAATGGCAAACATCAGCAGTACCAATATGCAACCGACAAAAAGAACTTGCACTAAGTTGCATCATCACACAGTTCCTACCGTACATACGTGCACTAAGTGCATTCAAGTTCACAGATGTGAGTGTTAACAAAGATCTACATAACATTTCAATGAACGAATTTAATTTGCCAATGCTGCAACTACAAAACCCAAAAACTGCAGCAGAATAAAGCTGCAAAACAGAGTTCAAAATAATTTTCACATCACAAGCAGCAAAGCAGCACCATCCTCTCTAAAAAAAGCAGAACCATCCAACACGAGCAGAATACTGCACGAACGAAGCATTGCGCATGATAAAAAGAAAAAAAAGTAGAAAAGGCAAACACATCAGAAACCAGATCGAAAGTACGAGATCGTAGTTCTCGTTCAGAAATGTCAAACCGCTAGAGGATGTCTACTCGCTAAACCAGTTTGGACTGACTGTTAGACAGAACCGGATAGTGACATGTCCCTACATTTGTACACTAAAAGGAGCTAATTCGTGGTTTGTACCACAACTAGAGACACTGCAAAAGATGGAGACACTAGCAGGCAAAACTGCGCCACAAAGAATGCTGCTTTGCGCTTTCCCTTATGCTGCACACCTCTGGAAGCTTTCATTATTCCTTCGTATCATCAAAACGAACCATTCCAGCTTATGTACCTGCAGCCAGCGTTACCGGTAACATAACTCGGATGAATGGGCATGATATATTTCGTTGTAAAAATAATAAAAAAAAGATGATAAATCAAGTATGGATTCATCAGGTTTTGCATTCAGAGGATACCGATACTTACAGATTTAGCTGTTACTACTCTCATATGCCTCAGCATCAGCACCAGCTTCATTAGTAGCATTAGTCCTAGACTTAGTTTGCAACCGATTGCTGGACAAGAAAAACCATACAAGCAACCATGCTCCAGTTAATGAATTAAGCTGGGATGTATGAACTATTTTACAGTATTTGCAGTGCCTGACAGGATGGCATTCCTCTTTCATCAACCAAAACAGACATAGAAGAGCACAAACCAATTCAGAGGTGCAGCAATGGGTACATATCAAACCAATGCACACAAAAAAACTAGCATGTTCAGATAGTGCCATTCATCAAAAGTAATGAAATCACCGTACTATTTCCGAAAAATTCCTAATGTCCAGTTGTGCTCCTATATGAACAACAAACTGAGGTAACAGTAAGGAAAACTAATAGAAAAAGCTAGCAAAAGCACCACACATTTGCAAGGAAACAGAGCATGGGTCACACTGAACATTATCACTTGATTACACCTAACGGATAGCGCAAGCAGTACTGAACAGACAACAAAATAGCAGCATCTACAGCAGCATTATACCTAACATAGGATCCAAAATTTCAATCACATTAGGCCCAACCATGTTCAGACAAATAGTAACTAACAAATTCAGAAAACCCTATTCATCCACCAATACTTCATTGATTGATGTAACTATTTCCGAAACTAGACTGCCGTTCAACTATCAGTAATGAAATTGATGCCACAGCAGATTTAGTACATTTTAGAAGACGGGTACTAGTATAGGACAGGATCGGATAGAAAAGGAGGAAGCAGCAGGGGGTAATTATGAAGTATGATGGATGGAAGCTTTACCCGGAGGCAGAGACCGCGGCCAATGAGCTGACGTAGGGGATGAAATCGGCGTAGCAGTCGCTGCCGGGGACGAAGCTGATGGTGCGCGTGGTGCGTCCTTCGAGGTCCATGGCGACGACCATCTGTGCCGTGCGGTCCCACATGACGACCTCGGCCTTTCCCTGTGAGCGCAGCAGCATGACGTCCTGGCGTCCCCTGAGGCACCCCCCCTCGAAGTGGCCCGCCAGAGTCCACGCGACGGCGCCGCTGGTGTCGCGGCGCGCGAAATCGAGGCAGATGACGACGACCGCGCCGACGCTGTCGTCGGTGCAGGTGGCGCGGAGCGTGCCCTCCATCTCGCCGAGCTCCCAGACGGGCCACTGCTGCACCACCAAGGGCGCGGGGACGAGGTCCGAGCATCCCGAGACGGGCTCGTAGCAGAGGAACCACCCCATGGTGGTGCGCCAGAAGGCGCATCCCTGCGCGCCGACCCCGGACAAGGGGACGACGGTCTCGGCTGCGGCGACTCCCGCGCCGATGGTCCACTCCCAGGTCCTGGACGAGAAGGACTCGAAGGCGTAGAGGCCTTCGCCCATGGGGAAGGCGACGGCGACGTGGTAGTGGCGGTAGAAGAAGCCGCGGGCGCGCTCCTCGTCGTCGGCGGCGTCGTCGGCGCCGCTGTCGACGTCGAAGGTGATGACGACGGCGGGGTCCCCCTTGGCGAAGTGGTCGCGCGCGGGGGGCGGGAGGCGCGCGCAGGCAAAGGCGAGCGGGTTGGCGACGTAGTAGTCCCCGGAGGCCGTGCCGCGGAGGCAGACGAGGCCGCGGGTGGAGGCGAGCGCGGCGGCGTCCTCGCGGAGGAGGGAGGCGAAGGTGGGGTCCGGGACGAGCTGCTTGGCGCCGTGGTGGGCGTCCCCGGGCGCGGCGGGGTCGAAGGCGGCGTAGCGGACGGCCCCGGCGAGCGTGTGGTGGAAGAGGCCCGCGAGCGGGCGGGGCAGCGGCGGGGCCGGGGGCGGGTAGGCGTAGTCGTCCTCGGCGTCGGAGAGCGCGTAGACGCCCTCGGCGTCGTCGGCGACGGCGGAGGCGGCGGCGGCGAGGAGGTGGGCGGAGTCGGAGTCGGAGTCGGTGGCCGAGTCCGGGGTGGCGCAGCCGGAGGAGAGGGCGAGGACGATGTCGTCGTCGGAGGAGGAGGTGCAGGAGTCGAGGACGACCCAGTCGTCGGCGGAGTCCTGGTCCGAGTCCATGGCGGGCGATCGATCGCTAGGGTTTGTTGGTTTGTTGGCGGAGGTTCTGGGGGTGTAGGGGATCGGATTGGGCCGGAAATTTGGGTGCGGGGGATGGATGGCGGCGTGTTTCGTTTTAAATAGGAGGGGAAGGGGCGGATCGTGGGAGGCAGGCCGCCGGGGAGGGGAGAATGCGTGCTCTGTTCGTGGATATCGCTACCGTGGGCCCACATGTCAGTGGGAGGGGTCCTTCATCCATTTGTCAAGATACTACTGTATTTGCAAGCAGGGGAAAAGATATGTTGATCTTCTGTGGGTTTGATGTTTGAAGTGAGGATGGCATCACGGAAATGGTGGCTGTTCGCTGGGCTGGAGCGGGTGGCCGGTGCTGGAGTGGTGTGAGAGAAAAATATTATTGATTGGTTGATGACTGAAGACGAGTATCGGAGTGGTGTGAGAGAAAAATACTGTTGGACTGAGTGTGGTGTTGCTGCCGCACATTTCCATTCATTATTTGTGTCTCCCAACGGATCGGACGGCATCCAGCTGATGAACGAACTGCTGGGGCTGGGCATCGTCGTCGTTGACTTGACCCACACCCACCCGATGGATCGATCCCCAAGACGAGACCCCCTCCATCGTTGACTTGACAGGTCAAGCAAGGCCCTGTTTGGTTTGAGTACCACAAGTAGCATAAAAATTTTGACCAATAATTAGGATTACTAAATAAAAACAATTTACAAAACTAACTCCACAACCCTGCGCTACTTCGTGAGACGAACCTAATGAGTTCTTTGACCGCACGATTAGAGGATGGTTACTGTAGCATCGCTGTAGCCAATCATCGATTAATTACTATCATTAGATTCGTCGTGAAAAGTTACACCCATCCGTGAAAAAGTTTTACAAATAAACTTTATTTAGTACTCCATGCATATGAGATTTTTTCGAGAATCGTGTGCGCTACTAGTGCTACGGAAGCAAACAGGGCCCAAGTTTCACACACAGTGTACTGTACGCGCTCTATCTCAGCTGCTTCCTTGGCCGGTACGTCAGTCAGAATAATGGGTTGCTTTTTTTTGCGGGTAGAATCAGGGCCGTACCGGCAAATCCGGAGGCCCTGTGCGAAACAATGCACTGGAGCATTAGTGGCCTAGTGCAGAATCGCGAATGCTAAGCGTTAGTAACCGGCAAGCGCGATGTACTGTGTGAAAGCGCAAATGTTAGAAGTCCCACGTGTGACTGACAGTCAAATCATCACACAAGGCCCAATAACTATTTTTTATTCTAGAATTTTTATTGTTGCTGCAACAATTATTATTGTTTGCGCAAGAAAAAAATTATTACGGAACAAAAGAAATTTGTTCTGGCAACAAAACACAGTGGCCTGGTTTATTGGGCCGACTTTAGACCCAAAACATGGAATTCTGGAGAGGTTGGGGTGTTGTGACAGGTCCACTCGGGGTCACACGCGTGACCTCGAGCAGCACCCGTGCAAAGGAAGCGGTAAGCGATACACCTACGATGATTTCAGGAGCAATTTGGGCCGTGTTTTGCCATAAATTGGGTCAACAATCAACTAAATTAAATTATCTATATAATTATACTTAATGTATACCTAGTATTTTAGGGGCCCTTCGAATTTGGAGGCCCTGTGCGGTCGCACGGCCCGCACGGGGCCAAATACGGGCCTGGGTAGAATAATGGGTTGTTGACAGCGGATACTCCTAGATAATTCCTTACTAAAAAAACGTGCGTGCCAAGTTGCTCATTGAGCCACAGCAACCGCCCGCGTCGGGCTCGCGGGGACGCGTCGTTCGTTGACCCACTAACACCATGCGTGTCCGTGTCTCCACCGAGTTAACTTTGTGGACTACTCCGTACTCTACTATCCAGTATTACAGTAGTATCTGTTGATGTTCATGTTGATGACTTGCACTCTGTTCGCTGCAAACAGTTAATAGTATTTTTCTCTCACATCAAACCAGCACCAACCACCAGCCAGTCAGCAATACTTTTCTCTCACAACAAATCAGCACCAGCCACCAACGACAGCACAGCGAACAGAGTGTTGGTTTGGGACCGCTCACCGTCGGAGAAAAGGGCTTAAGTACCGAAACTCTGTTTAGTACCAGGTCTCCGGCGGTTACCGCCTTTCCGATACTAAATAGCTTGCCAGTACCCATGTACTAAATGATATTGTGCTAAAAAATAAAGTACCCATGTACTAAATGATATTGTGCTAAAAAATAAAGTAAATGGGCACACGCAGGTGTTCGAACTCACAATCTCCGGTCTTGCGCGACACTCTCCTACCATCCAACCTACACATAACATCTCACTAGGTGGAAAATGCTTACCTTTTAAAATAACTCATAGAGCATCATTTAGTACTTGGTCATACTACCACCAGGTACTTAAATGTCACCATTTAGTACCACTTGGAGTTATCAACCGGTACTAAATGGTGGCATTTAGTACCGGGTGGTAGTATAACCCGGCACTAAATAGCCTTAGAGCACCTCAAAATTTAGAACCGGCACTAAATAGTCTCGGGGGCCATTTAGTACCAGTTTCAATTATGTCCGACGCTAATCGGTATGGATGAATGGGCAGTTTTCTAGTTGTGGCCGGCTCCTTCAAAATGATTGAAATGCGCAATGCACGCCCCAAAATGGTTTTCTAGTTGTTGCGCGGGTGGCTGGTGACGGGAGAGAGAAGAGAGGGGAGGGAGAGGAAGATAGGATTTGGAATAGATCTAAGAGCTATGGTTCTTTACATGAATCCCAAACACTGAAAATTATGTTGGTGAAAGATAGATAGGTTTTCCGCGAAGCACCCACCTCGTATGCAAAAGGAAAGGCCTACGACTTCCACGGCCCATAACGGTTCTAGCTTTAAACAGGCCGAGCACAGTGCTTAAAATGGGCCACCTCATAAACCAAGCAAGCAAGTATTTCCGTGATGGATGGATGGGTCGAATTCGAGGCTCATTACAAACTGAAACCGAAAACTCTCCTCTCTTTGGTTCGTTTGAGCGGCAGCCAGCAGCCACCGGCGGCGGCGGCATTATTATATTACGGCTTTGTTTACATGCATAAAATTTTGAATCTAAACTACTGTAACACTTTCGTTTGTATTTAGTAATTATTGTCTCGCTATGAAATAACTAGGGATAAAAGATTCGTCTCGCAAATTATAGTTAAACTTGTAATTAGTTATTTTGTTTAACTACATTTAATACTTCATGCATGTGTAGAAAGATTCGATGTGACGGAAAATTTTATAAAGTTTTAGAATTTTGAAGGCAACTAAACAGGCCTACAGTTAGTGGATGAAGAAGCGAAAAGGTAGCTGATGAGCGACGGGGATCATGTCGTCTGTGTGTATGCTCAGAATTAACTTGAGCCAGGAAGAGGACACAAATCAATAATAAAGCTGCAAACCATGCGCTGTCCTAGTCTCCCTCTTCTCAGCCATGAAAAGGCAACATCTCCTCTCCTCTTTTTATTTTCCGGCTTCTTGCTGGGATGGAGATCGACAGCACATGTGCAAAGTGATTGATACTGCTGTGATCCAGCACACATTGTTGAGGCAGCTGGAGCTCTCTTGGAGTTGGATTAAAGCGAAAGAAAATTATATATGGTGTGATGTGCGCCACCAGGTCGAGTACATGTTCTACGTATTTTTTTTTTGTCCATCACCTCAATTATTTGGCACCTCATTTGAGGTTCTATGTTCAGATCCAAATGCGAATGGATCATAGTGCTAAATTTTAGCACCATCTCATCCAAATAGAAATAAATTTTATGCAAGATATTAAATTTTTAACATGTATATAAGTACTAATACTCTCTTCATTTTTATTTACATGTCGTATTAGGTTTGTTCTAAGTCAAATTTAACTAACTTTGATCAAATTTATAGAGAAATATATATAGCAACAACTATGCTATCCTACATATGTGCACTACGAACATATCCTTCATGGTGGATTCGATGAAACAAATTTGATATTATAAATGTTATTATTTTTTTATAAGTTTGATCAAAGTTTGCCAAATTTGATTTAGGACAAACTTAATACGACATGTAAATAAAAACAGAGGAAGTATGCTGCATTTAACTTTAATTCATCAAACAGACCTTTAGATAATGACGACGACGACGACTGCATCGATCGAATCTTTGCCGGATTAAGCACGGCGTTGACGACCGATCCCCGTGCACATATGCCACCGTCCAAACCATGATCCGGCCTTCTTGTAGTGATGTACACGTACAGTCGTACACATGACACATGGCAGGAGGCAGTGCGCCCCAATGGCCAGTGCAATGACTTGAAAATTAAGCATACTCCTCTTGCTGACACTTGTGGCCCCAGCTGTTTCCTTGATAATCCCTCACATGATAATAATATATATAATCCCAAAACTAACCCTGGTGCGGCATAGCACTGCCGTGTCGGTAGGTACTAGAATGGACATGCTATCATTAATTACTATGTGGCAAAATTAAATGACCATGTTAAGCTAGGTTGCTTGATTGCTAATCCCAGCAGCAGCTGGCTGCTCTTCTGCTACTACTGGTCTCATGTGTTGTGCTGCAGGAACAAACGCAGCAGTTAGCGGGTGGTGTGGCTGACAGTGTCTAGTGATTTCATAATTAACCTCCGCATCATTGAGCAGCTACTCTAGGTATGTAGTAGGGCCAGGTGTGTCAGTGAGCGAGCGGGTGGGTCAAGTCTCAAGTGACGGATGCGAGACGAAGATCCAGCGGGAGCATTTTTTTTTCCTCTTGCATAATTGCATTGGGGACCCACGCCAGGGCACGCCCGGCAGAATGTAAAACGGGAGGATGCACCTCAGTAGGCTAGGGATGCCTTGTCTGCCTCCGAATCTGCTGCCAGCGAAAAAACGATCGGATCCAGGGGCTAGTGAATTTGGATTAGTTACCGGAGTGAGGGCCAACGGTGTGTGTGGTAAAAAAAAACAGAGAGGGAGTTGCCATCGGCCATGTTCGACCCTTCCCTTGTCACCAGCAGCTTTTCCATTACTGTATGCCATGTGTATCTCATTATTCGTCTGTCTTCCTGAATAGAGTTGTTAATTACAGTAAGCATGGCAGTGTTTTCAGCTGAAACAACTGCAAAGTCTGCAAGCATCTGATTCTCTTTGCTTTTTTTTTTTGAAAGAACTCTCTCTCTCTCTCTCTCTCTCTCTCTCTCTCTCTCTCTCTCTCTCTCTCTCTCTCTCTCTCTCTCTCTCCCCCCCCCCCCCTCTTGGTTTCCATGTATGTCTGGATAATGCTTCCTAGTGCATGTGTCCGAATCTGTAATGATGCTTGTTGAGATGCTGGTGACACTGATCCAACAGGCAGACAACTTTTCTAGAAGCCAATAACACACGATGCATACACAAACACACACACACCCCGTTAGGGGAAAAAACAACATTACGTGCATTCGTATAATACTAATGCCGGTGCCTCGGCATCATTAACAGTAAAGTGTATTGCAGCTGCAGCACGCTTTTTCTTTTCCCCACAAGAAAAAAAAAATGAGACTCGAGCTCGGTAGTACAGTCGCAATCGTGCAAGTACACATCACACGCACGGCAGCATGCAAGGGGCCGGGCTTATAAATACACAAGACAACAAGTCGATTAAGCTGTCAAACATTGAGATATCGCACGCATCACTGCGTATGTGATCCGACGATTAGGCAGGTAGGCAGGGGTAGTGGTTGGGGCGTCGCTTGCCCCCCGGCGCAATCCTCCGCTCAACTGGAAATCTATCCAGCCAGTCCCTTGGGGCATATTCCTTCAAACTTTTGTTCCATCCTCTTCGTCTTCTCTGTTTTTTTTGAATTTTAGAGCGATTTTCTCATTCTCACGGTCAACTCCTACATGCTGTACTTTTCTCATATTTTTCTCCTTTCTTTTCTTATACTTAGAACATTTAAGTGCGCTTTGCGCGCCCTATTATAATTTACATATGCATTTC
The DNA here is from genome assembly GCF_016808335.1 of Panicum virgatum. Taxonomy (NCBI): domain Eukaryota; kingdom Viridiplantae; phylum Streptophyta; class Magnoliopsida; order Poales; family Poaceae; genus Panicum; species Panicum virgatum. Next base: position 63,351,915 of record NC_053138.1, on the reverse strand, counting down.
AACAGAGACAAGATTGTACAATCTAAAATTAAAATAGGTAAATGAAATCATATAGATATAGTACATCTTATTTCAGTACTAAGATGTAAAGATAAGGCACAGGAAATTGTGTAGAGACACCGTGGCTCAATTTGGGAAAATATCTAGAATTCATCATGAATTTAACGTGCCATACAAATATTTTGAAAAATAAAATAATTGGAAAAATATCTGGAATTCATCATGAATTTAATGTGCCATACAAATATTTTTATTTTGAAAAAAGTACAAATGTGCAACTCCTATACCTAACGTTTTACACTTAAGGAACAGTTGAAGTTTTTTCAAGCTCTAGTAAGCAAATCTAGATGGACACTATGAATGCTTCAAATCACCACGAAGTTTTTTCAGAGCAGTGCGAACACTATGCACATCTGCTTGAGGCACACTCCCTTCTACTATTTCATTATCTGAAAACAAATGTTTGCATGATGAATGTACTAATAGCTAGGAGTGTCTAGTATACTGATCTAATATTGCAATTCTATTACAGTAGGAATAACATGAGTATGAATAGCAGTAAACATCTAAATAAAAGGAATACTAAGATATATACATTATGGACTCTAACTTCCGTTCTTATATAGTCAAGTTCCGTGAAAATTCCTTGCTGACACCGATTTTCTTACCCGATACCCGTCGTATCTTTATCTGAATATTCTTTTCCTTATTCCAAATTTTATAGAATTTTACCTGCAAAAATCCACTGTCTAACAAATGGTTTGATAATCTTGGTATGCTGTACTCTACTACTAGTAATTGGCTACCTATGTCAGCGGGGGCAACGTACGGGTCCAGCCAGAAACGCACCTAGAAGTTACATGACCTGACCCACGATGCTACGATTCGTTACATTCATCTCGCTTCAGCCTCCAGCTGCCTACCGTAGTTAACAAGGGAGACGACGAGTGCAGTACCTACGTGAAATCTGCAAAGCACGTGAGACAGAAGAGAAGACTCTTCCTGTAGCTGAAGGAAGAAGCTTTGATCATCCAAGTTCCTATGTGAGCAGAATTTGCATGCAGTTTACGTTTGCCATTCAGTCAACAAGAAACAAGTTGAAGTTTGTCTGATGAAGAAGATTTTACTGATGATGACGATGATGATATGATAGTACAACCAGCGACGGTGATGGCGATGATCGGAGTGAGACTATTGAGGGTCGGATGCATGGGAGGTGGCGGTTGGGCTGTCGCTGCCGGCTGCCTCGACGTCCCGTCCCGTTGCAAATTTGCCTTTCCATTCACTGACTCTGTGGGCCCGGGCAGTCATTCAATCAACCCACCGGCCTCCAGCCGCTGCTGCTGCAGGAATGCATGCAGGATCTAGCAGCAGAATGAATCGGTCCACCACCACCGGCCTTTCCGATTCGCACCTCGTGCTATCTTCTAATCCTCTCGTCACGCTCTGGACAAGCAAATGGCAAAGATCATCTGCGCTATTTTTTCTCTCTAATTTAATAAATACCCTCATTGACCTATCAACTCTCGCGTAGTCTGAAGAAAAAAATTGTTTTATTTAGCTGTGCTGCTAGACTGTAAGAGCAACTCTAACTCTAAGAGACTATATAGCAATAGAGATTTTAATGGAAAAAAAACAGACTCCATCAGTTTCTCTAAGTGGTTATTCAATGTAGCTATCCTCCTCACCGCATTTCTCGCTAGTCAAAAATAAATAATGAAAATAATTTTTTTTACACAAGATATAGAAAAGTTGTTGGAGAGCGAAAACATATAAAAAATAATTTTGATGCAAAACTCTCTTCAAATAATAATTTAGAGAGTAAATTTTAGAAAGACTCTGAAGATGCTCTATCACTTTGCGTCGACGTGATCTTTAACACCAAAGGATATTCTAATCTTACCCTACGATTCGCGGCCAATTCCGAGGCCAGAGAAGCAGGTCACGTCGCCAGCTTTTCCCGACCGTCGGATTAGCCAGGCGGACGGCCCGGATCTTGCGTTTCCCGGTCATTTTGCAAAAAAGTCCTTGGACTTTACAGAAATCAACCTGCGATCCAACCTCCTCTCTCAGAAAATTTTGCAAAAGAACCCTCAAAATTTTTCAAAATCAACCCGCGGTCCAACCTCATCTCTCAGTTATTTTAGCAAAAAAAACTCCAAACTTTTCAGAAATACAACCCGCCGTCCAAACCTTCTTGGGCTGGCTTGCCACTCGCTCTGTCGGCCTCAGTGGGCCGAATTCGGCCCGATACTGGTTTGTCTTATATATTATTCTTTTTCAATTACGAATAAATTTACTCAAACTTTGAAATTGCGCAGCAAAACACAGAAAAATCGTAAATAGAAAATTAAATTGTTTTGAAATCCTCATGAATATATCTATGCGTTGGATCCATAATAGAGTATGTTTTACTATAATTGTTTTAACTGTACACCTTTGCCTATATTTTTAATGGGCAAATATGAAAGCTTAATACTAACTTTTCTTTCCCACCTTAACACATAGTTACCACCATTCTTCAACCACAACAAACATAGCCAATAAACATAATACATATATCTCAATGCAAAAAAATGGTACTTATATAATAAAAGCAAGACAATTTATCCCTCAAAATATATAGAGAACAAAAAAAGAAAAATCTATGGTTGACATATATAATCACCGGTAAATGATAATTTTCAATTAACACAAACAAATACCACTAATATACTACATAAAGAATAATTCAGATAACATTAGTCGTACTCATATACCTAACTACAAAGAAAAAAAAACACTTTTATGATACACAAAGCAGTAGCTCAAACAATGATTTGGAGTATGCAAAATTTATCTTTGGCTGAACTGATACTTCAGTAATACAATGGGCATGTCCACTGCCCATAAGCGGCAACGCCGCGATTTTTTCTAGTTTAAGAGGATAAGATTAACATTTTCTATGCTCACTTTCTAATATATACTACCATGCGGCTTTTCCTTTGTCCTAGTATTCCAATCACTTTTCTAGCTTGCAGCCATCTTATAAATTACTAGTACATGACTATGAGCATGTCTACATGAGCTAAAATTGAGTGCTAACATACACTTATATACATGCTAAAGTTTTTTTAGCCTTGGCTAAAGTTTAGCCCTACCCCTTTAGCCTCCCGTTTGCATAAGTTAGTACAAAAATTTAGTACTTTCACATGTTAGCCCTTGATCAGGGTTTCAAATCTCGGCCGGGAACCGCCGGTTTCCGGGTTTTTTTTTCGTTCCCGGTCCGGGACGGTAAACCGGGTCCGGTTTTTTATATTTTATGCTTCTAAATCCAAAAATACAAAAGTAATTTGTTTGTGCTACTGTTCCGGTTTTAAACAGTGTCACCGGTTTTTGAAACCCTGCCCTTGATCCAAATGGAGTCTAAATCGGAGTTTGGGCACGTTTGGAGCTTCGTTGCCTCTTTATGTTACTCCAGGGTCGAAATCGCAAATGCTCCCCAAATAAAAGGGGGAGGGGGGAAGAAGCGCAATTATTTCCACACCTGCAACTGACTCTGGACCGCGAGCAGGAATAATTACGAGGGGCTCTCCTTGCTTTAAAGCCACTCCTGACTCCTCACTCTCTCTCGAACGGAGGAATAAATTCTTCGCCCACTGCCGCAAGAAAGGCACCTCCCTCCCCTCACCGCCGCCGGGAAAGCTTCCATCTTTGTCCCCATTTGCCCGCAGCTCATCCCTCCCCCCAGCCAGCCTTGTCCCCGAGGCGAGGCGAGGCGAGGCGGGCGGCGGCGAGGCCCTCCCCTCTCCATCCTCCGTCGATGTGAACCCCTTTCCCCGGTCAGCTAACTGTGAGGTTATTTCCTCTTCACCTGTATTCTCCCCATCGCCTACCTGTTCACTCCTCCGGGCCGCGTTCAGGAAGCCTCGCATCTCGCCTCGGGCCGCGTGTTTTTTTCCCTCTCTATATGTGGATTCTTAAGAAAATCGCATCCTTTCTCATTGGTTCAAGGGTAGCAGCCGCGAGGGCGTTCCCTCGACGCCAGCGATTTTTTCTTGCCTTAATTCGGAGCTAAATTCCGCCTTCTTTTGGGCTTTTCGTAGATCTGTTCGGGGGGAATTTTTTTCGGCAAAATTGCCGGCCGATGCGCCCAACGCGTAATGTCTCCTTGTTTTCCTTTTCCTTCTCTTCGAGTCTTGTCGGTTCTTTCGGCTGAATTTCGTTTGTTGATTTTGGGATTTCCAATCCATTCACCTGATGCAGCTTTTGTCGTTTCGGAGTCCTCGCAATTCATCCCCTATGTTTACTACTTTCTTGCAGAACAGGACCCCTGTGTGCCACCGATTACCGGTCACGTATGAGAAACTGGAGGATCGGGGAGAGCTCCAACGTCTGGGTCAATTTGGTGGCCGTCCCGGCCAATCTAGCCATCGCGGCCCTGGAATTCGCGCTGTGGAGCTCCGTCTGCTGCTTCCTGGCCGTTTCCTCCATCAATTTCTGACCCTAATTCGGAACATCCAGTCTGTGGGGTTGTCACTGCACTAGTAGGCCACTGGTGCCGGAGTAGTTGCAGCAAAAGGAGCAGGCCACCTTCGGTGAATTGGGATTAGGTGCGGTCCTCAGCTCAAAAGGGCTCGTTTGGTGGGAACTTTTGCTTGCTGTCTGTCTGCTTGTGTCCTTGGTGATGGATATTGCTGGAATTGGGGTTGGAAGGACATTCTGATTTAATTGGTTGTGGAGATTTTCTGATTCCATTGGTTGAGGATGGAGGAGAGACTACCTGAGGCTGGCGCTGGCAATTTGAGGGGTGAGGATGACTTCAGGAGCTGCTGTGGGGATGAGGAAGAGTGGGAGGACACTGAGGAGTCATTCACTGCTGGTGTTGCAAAGGGGGAGCTTGATGAGACCTCGGTGCGGCTGTTCTTCAAGGGCGTGTCGAGCCCGGAGGCAGAGGGGAAGAAATTGTCTGGGATCGGGGTGGTGATGGAGAGGGCGCCTGGAGTTCCTGTTCTTAAGGTGCAGAAGAAGCTGGATTTCTATGTGGAGGAGCTGGTGGCTGATCACCTGGCACTCATGGATGGCCTGCTGGTGGCTCTGCAGAATGGGATAAGGAAGATCTTTGCCTTCACCAATTCAGAGAAGTTATACTTTCAGGTAAGAGCCTTTTGGCTTCTCATAATGAATTGTTTGCGCAGAATTGGTTAAGTGTGCATCAAGTTTCAGTCAGCTCATTGAAGTATTGCTTGCTGCAATAGGACTTTGCATAGCACACTTTATATTTGGAGATTTCATAGGCTTGACTGGGACTCTTAATGTCTGTAGATATGCTCTTTAAAAGCTAATACATAGATTCTAAATTTGCATTGTTGAGTGGTGAGTGGTTGCAAATCAACCTTTCTTCAGCTCTGAAGTGCATTTTTCAGAAAATAATTATATTAGAAGATAGTGGGAGTAGTGTACATAAATGAATGAACTATGCATATATTAGTTGTATATGTTGCTCGTGTTTCTGGACCTATTGGCTGACTCCAAATTAGTTATTTAACCATTGAATCAGTCATAAGCTCATAGCATATAATCGCAAGTCCAATGGCTAATCGGCTATGTATACAAATACTACTGGTTGAACAGTTTTGCATTAAAACTTTACACTCGAGAGCACACTGAATTGAATTGAGACGATTAAAATGCTTGAATGTTGGTGAATATGTGAGGACTCACAGCTGTATGTTCCACGTGTTTCTAATTTAGCCGCTGCTTGCGCTTTTGTACATTTATGTATACCATTTTGTATGTCTTTTGCAGTTTCATATGTTTTTTTATTAAAATTCGGTCCCAAGCATAAAGAGACTCACTAACCATCACACAATTTCAGTTCAGTTGTCTTCCCCTTGTGTATGTGCTTCAAATTAACATCTGTGCATCTTTTGATAACTGGGCATGTCTTTTTATTGTCTTTTGTTCTGACAGATAGCAGAAGCTGAAATTCTTGAAGACCAGCTTTTGGTAGCTTTAGGGCACAGAATTCTTGAACTAGTTGATAAGCTGGAAGACTTTGATTTGATATTGCTTCCTAGCTTTGAACTTGAGAGGCCCTTACAGTTGGCCAAAGAAGCGATAGGCATCAGGTATCTTTCTCCCTATGAGGTTGGCATCTGCCCCATCTGCTGTGAGGAAAAACTAGGTTCTCAGATGATCAAGACAGGTTGTTCACACACATTTTGCCATAATTGCCTGACTGCATATGTTGAAGAGAAGCTGCTGACCTCAAAACAGCCTATAAGGTGTCCACAATTGAGGTGTAAATATCTAATTTCATCTAGTGAGTGTAAATCATTCCTTCCAGTTAGCAGCTATGATTCCCTGGAGAGAGCATTTGCAGAAGCTGGCACCTCGGGCATGGAAAGATTTTATTGTCCCTTTCCAAACTGCTCGGTGTTATTAGACCTTAGTCAGCACTTTTCTAGGGCAAGTTCATCAAGTCAGTCAGATCTCAGTTGTGTTGAGTGCCCAGAATGCCACAGAGATATTTGTATCAACTGTGGAGTGCCATGGCATATCATGATGGGCTGTGACGAGTACCAGAGCTTGCCTGTTGAAGAAAGAGATGCTGGAGACCTATCTTTGCATCGGCTTGCTCAAAACAATAGGTGGAGGCGTTGTCAGAGATGTCGACGAATGATTGAACTAACGCAAGGCTGCTTCCATATGACTTGCTGGTATGATCTCCATGTTTGTTTTCAATAATTGCCAGATATTAGTAGATGATAATCTTGAAACATCCTCTGATGCATGGAATGCCTAAAGGAAATAAGGCAACTTTTATGAATAGAACTGAGCTATACTGTTGTCTAAATCAGTAAGCAACACTTATCTCGTGGTTTCCTTGGTTTTGTCAAAAGTATCTAATACCCAAACCGAGGTTATCAAAATGCTAGTGATTATGACCCATGAAGAAACGATGATTATGTTTTAGTGTAGAGTAAGCATTCCTAGTTTGCTTTGGCTAAGGGTCCAATACTGAAAGTTTTCCAAAAGCAATAGACATGTTTTGCTGGCAACAAGCAGCAGTGTAACCAGCAATATTTTTCTCTCACAGCAAATCAGCACCAGCCACCAGCCACAGCCAGCCAAACAGAGCGGTGGTAGCTGCTAGTTATAGAAATGTGAAAGCCCGGTTGCTTGTCTTGAAAATTTTTGTATTAAATTCAGATTGCTCACTTGTTCTTCCATGTTTTTTTTTTGAGGTTGGTTGGTCTTCCATGATTCCGGTTCCCAAAACAATGCCGCATATTTGTTGCATGACAAAAATGATGCCATAAAAGTCTTGTAGCATGAAGAATGCTGCAGATTTGCTGCATAGTATAGTACCATGATAATGTCTCCATTATTGTGTTTGCATGGGCATACTTGGACACCATGCTGCTATTAAGTAGCAAAGCATGATTTGTCTTGCTGTCAGTCTGTCACACATGGCCATTGCCCTAAAAATGCATGCACTAAAGATTGTTGATTCACATGTTCTGTTCTTTATCTGCTAATAAAGGTCACTTGTGCAGGTGTGGGCACGAATTCTGCTACTCCTGTGGTGCTGACTATGCTAGCGGTGTACAGACATGCCAATGCGTGTTCTGGGATGATGAAGCCATTGAGCCATCCTCCGCAGCACGATCCAGCCAAGCAGCATCCGAGATCTGGGCATGGGACACATTTGACTGCGTGCCAACCGCCGTTGAGGGGTACTCGGAGCAGGAGCGTGCGCAGCTGGCACTCATCCAGAGGTTCCTCGCAGGTGGTTTCAGCCTGGGAGACAACCCCTGCCAATCGCCACCCCGCTGTGCTGACTCGTATATTGTTGACACCATGAAGGACCTCCACCAGCTGCCATGGCTTGAGCGATTTGTCTCAGTGATCAGCGACAGCTACAACGATGACTACATCCAGTGAACAAACAAAAGGGTTATAGATAGCAGTAAAGAAACGGCACATACCGAGTTTCATCCGGAATAATATGTTTCCATGTCCCTGGTTGATAATTGACAGATAGTAGGGAAGTGATATGCTTCCTTGCAACATCGCTGTTTGCTCTTGTATTACCTACTTCGGTTTCTGGTGCATCAGCAAAAGAGTTCTCCAGTTGTCATTCTGCAATTTTAGATTCATTTTTTTTATATCCTAGCGAGCACATATATTTTCGAGGTCTCCGAAATTAATCTGCAATACGATTAACTGCCTAGTTGATGCCTTTGGCACTTACAAATAAATTGCATTGCTTGTTTTCTGTTGAGGAAAGGGAAATGTTGGTTTTGGTTGCTGGTTACCAAGTTATCAGATAGCTCCTGGTGGCCGGTCTATTAGCAAATGGAGCATATAATCGTCAGGAAGAGAAGATAGCTAAAGTTGTGTTTTCCTGTGAGTGTATCTCCTGTGAGCATATCTCCATACTTGCGTTGCGCCATCGTGTCAATACAACTTTTCTGAATTCAACTAGATATACGTCTATTTTTTCTCCATCCAAACTTCCAAGGTGATTTTATACCACATTAAGCTTGCAGGGCGTTTGCCAACAGTAGCATAGCTCCACTACAAGAGTTGCAGTATTTGAACATTTTAGTTTGGGTTCACTCCACTGATCAAAATGATCAGAAGTTGCAGCTAGACAGCACAGCCGGAATAGGCATAAATTTGACATTGTGCAACCAGAATAAATGAATCAAACGAATCCGTCCAATCCTCGTTTTACTCTGTTTCCACTAGTCCCAGAAATACATAAGCATGATCATGCGCCGTAGTGATGCGTGAATCTCTGCAGTAAAACTCGTATTCACATTTACAAGGAACATGGCAATGAACAAGCAGTAAAGGGCACAAGATTATAGCGGCTGGGATGGCAGCTACTTCACAAGATTTGGCAGCATTTTCGTTGCATACATACTCCCCTTGGAACTCTGGCAACTCTGGCCATGGGAGATTTCAACACTCTGCGTTGTGCTTTATGCGCAGCAGGAGGAAGAGCTCACCATCCTCTCTGGTGGTCTCTGGTTGAGAACCATTCCATCCTGTGGGTTCTGAACCTGCTGTCCTTGCAGCAATTTCTTAGCTGAAATGAGACAGGAAACATTCCAATGATTAGGTAGTAGCAACAGTAGTTAAAACTTATATCATAGTACTTCGTAGCCAGTAGATTCTATCGATGTAGAAGAATCCATCTCAAAAAGAAAGAAAGAAAAAAACTACTCTACAGCCAACGACTAGCCTATCTGTGTTTCCAATATTACTCACCAATCTCGTAGAACACGTCATTCACATTGATCGCCGTTTTAGCAGATGTTTCCATGAAGAAGAGACCATTCTCTTGAGCGTATGCCTTTGCTTCCTGCAGAAAAGGATCATGTTACTAATGGAAAATGCAAAGTATTTGATTTGATAGACACCATTACAATCAATTAAGATGGCATAAGCCTGAAAAGATATTGCTGCCCCTGCCCCAACATTTTTCATGCTCCCAGGCCCCAGCTCAGCTTACATGACCCATCAAACTGGATATAGGCCAGCTTGTCACTATATATCTATGTTCCTTCTGCGGTCAATAACTATCATTACTTTTAGAAGATAGCCAAGACTTCCTATCCTAATAAGGTTGTATAAGAAGATCAGCAGCCAAATTCAACGCCCTTTGTTCCCTACTTTTACATACCATATTTTTGACAAATACTCCATCCATACTCGAAAAGAAAGTTGTTTTGGACAAGATTTGAGTCAAACATTGGAAATATAGATCATGAATAACTTTTAGGTTGTTGAGTTTTAAAATACAAAAACCATATGAATATATTTGTCTTGAAAAATACTTTCATAAAAATATAAATATATCATTTTGCGACAAATATTTTTATAAAAATAAGAAGTCAAATTTAAACGTTGGAGACCATGTCGCTGTCCAAAACGACTTCTTTTTCGAGTATGGAGGGAGTATGCAGTAATTAAATGAAAAATATCTAGGATGAGAAAACACTGAAGGGATGAAGATCCAGCAGAAACTAAACAAATACAGCAGTGCATAAAATATGAGTCGAAACATAGAACTTATAAGAAGCACAGTAACATACTTCTGCTGGCACCTGCCTCGCCTCTACCAAATCAGCCTTGTTCCCAGCAAGAGCCATTATTGTATTCGGGTTTCCTGCATTAAAAAAGGAAGAAAGAAAGAAAGAAAAAAAAATAAACAACCTGTATTCGGTTTTCCAAAAACAATTCTTATCATATTTACTAAATCAATTTCTTATACAGCTGCCCAACAGCACAAGTGGTCTGTAAGATCTAAAATATTAATACCATTCCTTTTGAAGTGAACTTCTACAACACAAGTACATATTTCTATATAGAGTATGATGTTACCTTGCGCTTGAAGTTCTTGAACCCATTTCTTCGCACGTGTGAAAGAGGCCTATAGTGCAAAAAACAAATAATGGTTACCGCTATTCATATGGGCTTACATAACATTTGTGTGCTCATATAATATAAAAAAGACGCAATGATGTGGGAATTAACTCCGCCTATGCTGACTGGAAGACTCTCTCTCTTCTGAGTGGTCTCAGCATAGCCGGTCCCAAGCCCGGGTAAAGGAGGAGGGTTGCGTTAGGTTTTGGCAAACCAGCATAAAAAATAGCCACTCTAATGGATTTGAAACCCACAAGAAACTCGTTGGGGCGTAACCCTCTTAGCGACGCGCTACATCGGAACCCGGGTGTGGTGATAAATGGGCAAAAGCCGGGTCGCCATCCCCCCAAGGGCGCGTCGTATCGTGACCTAGGTACGATGATAAGTGAGCAAGGGTCGGGTCGTCACCTAAATGGCGCGCTACATCTACGCCCGGGTGTAGTGAAAAATGAGCAAGGGTCTTCGCACTTCCCTCGACGGGTGCGAAGGGTAAGGAAGCTAGCCGAGCCAACTAGGATTCGTATAAGTAGCTGGAACGTAGGGTCCCTAACGGGTAAGTTGCGAGAGCTAGTTGATGCAGTAATTAGGAGGCGTGTAAATATTCTATGTGTTCAGGAGACTAAATGGAAGGGTCAGAAGGCGAAGGAGGTTGAGGATACTTGCTTCAAGCTTTGGTACACGGGAGCAACTCCGGGTAGGAATGGTGTAGGCATCTTGATTGATAGGAGCCTTAATGATGGAGTCGTAGAGGTTAGAAGGCAAGACGACCGGATTATCCTAATCCGGTTGGTAGTTGGAGAGTCGGTTTTGAATGTGATCAGTGCCTATGCCCCTCAGGTAGACCTTAGTGAGAGCACCAAGATGCAGTTCTGGGAAGATCTAGATATCATGGTTAGTACCGTGCCTACCAGCGAGAAACTCTTCATAGGAGGAGATCTCAACGGTCATGTGGGTGCGACTAATGTAGGGTTCGAGCGAGTGCACGGGGGTTTTAGGTATGGTAGCAGGAGTCAAGAGGGGGAGGATGTGTTGAACTTCGCGTTAGCCTACGACTTGTTGATAGCGAATACCGTGTTTAAGAAGAGGGAATCCCATCTTGTGACGTTTCGTAGTGGACAACACTCGAGCCAGATCGACTTTATCCTTGCTAGGAGGGAGGATATACGTGATTGATTAGATTGTAAGGTGATACCAGGGGGAGTGTGTTGTCCCTCAACACAAGCTTGTGGTGGCAGACTTTCGTCTTCGGGTACGTGTCCACCGGGACAAACGTGCCAAGATTTCGAGAACAAAGTGGTGGAAGCTTAGAGGGGAAGCGGCACAAGCGTTTAAGGAAAGGATGCTAGGTGAGGGGCCTTGGGAAGGAGAAGACGCAGATGACATGTGGCTAATGATGGCAACATGTGTTCGAAAGGTGGCCTCAGAGGTGTTTGGCGTGAGTAGGGGAGGCAAACAGGAGGGGAAAGACACCTGGTGGTGGAACGACGAGGTGCAAAGGGCTATTAAGGAGGAGTGTTTCAAGCGCCTCCACCTTGACAAGAGTGCAGCCAACATCGAGGGCTATAAATTAGCGAAGAGGGTGCAAAGCGAGCTGTGAGTGTAGCAAAGGATAAGGCATATGATGACCTGTATCAGCGGCTAGGCACGAAAGAAGGGGAGAAGAACATTTATAGGATAGCTAGGATCCGCGAGCGGAAGACAAGGGACATCAACCAAATCAAATGCATTAAGGATGGGACAGATCGACTGCTAGTGAAGGATGAGGAGATCATGGATAGATGGAGAGAGTACTTCGACAAGTTGTTTAATGGGGAGAATGAGGACCCTACTCTTGAGTTAGATGACTCTTTTGACGATACCAACAGACATTTTGTGAGGAGAATTCAGGAGGTAGAGATCGGGGAGGCTTTGAAGAGGATGAAGGGAGGTAAAGCGATGGGCCCTGATGGTATCCCCATTGAGGTGTGGAGATGCCTAGGAGATAGAGCAATAGTATGGTTAACTAAGCTTTTTAATCTCATTTTTCGGTCAAACAAGATACCGGAAGAATGGATGAGAAGTATATTAGTACCTATCTTCAAAAACAAGGGCGATGTTCAAAGTTGTACTAACTACCGTGGGATTAAGCTGATGAGCCATACGATAAAGCTTTGGGAGAGGGTTATCGAGCATCGCCTAAGAAGAGTGACAAGTGTGACCCAAAACCAATTTGGGTTCATGCCTGGAAGGTCAACCATGGAGGCGATTTTCTTAATACGACAATTGATGGAGAGATATAGGGAGCAGAAGAAGAACCTGCACATGGTCTTCATTGATCTTGAGAAGGCATATGACAAAGTACCGAGAAATGTCATGTGGTGGGCCTTGAAGAAGCATAAAGTCCCAACTAAGTACATTACCCTCATTAAGGATATGTACAAGGATGCGACGACGTTTGTCCGGACATGTGATGGCAACACCACTGACTTTCCTATTAACATAGGTCTACACCAGGGGTCAGCATTGAGCCCTTATTTATTTGATTTAGTGATGAATGAGGTCACAAGGGATATACAAGGTGAGATCCCTTAGTATATGCTCTTTGCTGATGATGTGGTGCTAATTGACGAGAGTAGGGCAGGGGTTAATAGGAAGTTAGAGCTGTGGAGACGCACGTTAGAGTCGAAAGGATTCAGACTTAGTAGGACCAAGACCGAGTACATGATGTGCGATTTCAGCGCGACTAGGCATGAGGGGGAAGACGTTAGTCTAGATGAGCAAGTGGTGGTCCAGAAGGATACTTTTCGATATTTAGGATCGGTGCTACAAAAGGATGGCGACATTGATGAAGATGTTAGACATAGAATTTCAGCTGGCTGGTTGAAATGGCGGCAAGCTTCTGGCATCCTTTGTGACAAAAGGGTGCCACGAAAGCTAAAATGCAAATTATATAGGACAACAATTCGTCCGGCGATGTTATACAGTGCTGAATGTTGGTCTACAAAAAGGTGACATGTCCAGCAATTGAGTGTAGCAGAGATGCGGATGTTGCGGTGGTTTTGCGGGCACACACGGAGGGATATAGTCCGGAACGAAGTTATTCGGGATAGGGTCGGGGTGGCACCAATTGAGGAGAAACTTAACCAGCATCGGCTGAGATGGTTTGGACATGTCCAACGAAGGCCTCCTGAGGCGCCGGTGCGTAATGGGGTTCTTGAGCGGGTCGATAATGTAAAGAGGGGTAGAGGTAGATCTAAACTGACGTGGGATGAGTCGGTTAAGAGAGACCTTAAGGATTGAAATATCTCTAAAGAGATAGCTTTGGATAGGAGCGCTTGGAGAATAACTATCAATGTGCCTGAACCTTGAACTTATTTCTTTCGGGTTTCATCTCTAGCCTACCCCAACTTGCTTGGGAAAAAGGCTATGTTGTTGTTGTTGTTGTTTGTTGCAATGATGTGGGAATTAATTTGTTGATGGAGACAATCAGAATAAATTTAAAGTTGGCCTGATGCACAGTTCGTGTCATGATTTGGCAGTAGCACCATATTATGAGTGTGCAAAATGTACCTAAGAAACAAGTAGACATGAAGAGAACCCTAGCCAGCAATATCAAAGATAATAAAAATGTGAACTGAAATTCTTTCGTCAATATGAAGCAGTGAATCGCAGGAGTCCCATGGCTCAGTAGCACCAAAAGCTACACAATATCAATTCAGATTTTGGGATGATCATGAATGCAGACAGAAAAAGTGCAAGCATCCAGTTGCTCTAGATTTGCTGCATCATATTGATTCATTTCTGACGACTCATTTAGTATAAATGCACACTCAAAAGGATACACACGCAAACTTGCAACACTGCATCTTTGCAGAGCTCAGAGCAGAATTCCCTTAACAATTCAATGGCTATACATTACACAGAAACAGGTTGGTACAGATCACTATAAAACCAAAGTTAGGCGCAAAGCTCAGCAGTAATTGCACACATGGAAGGATGCATGCGAACAATGTTCCAGAACACCTTTCAGTTGTTATTTCAGTGGTATTTGACATACTTCAGTTACAGTTCACCATCTGGGCAGAGACGCACAGAAGGTAGCTAGACTGCAAGGGCATTACCATGCCAAAGAGGACAAGCAATGTATACTTATTGCTAGTTAATATACCGACAAATTTAATGCTATTTTTGGACAAAAGTGTAGCTACGAGCAGAGGACAGCATAACAACAATATGCCAGATATCGCAGTAGCTTTTTCTTAAAAAAGGAAAAAATAGTCCACTTAATTGCATTTTTCCCCATCTAGTAACTCTCTATCCTTTCAGAAGATATTATCATACAAAAATCAAAACACCAGGAGAACATATGCACCAAAACACTGGTACACTGGAAGCTCCAAACTTTTGCACCAATCATGAAGAAAGACAATGCAGTTTGCTATTCAGAGCTACTAGTAATTGCATCAGCAATAATTGTGCCAGTAATTCTACAGTCATTTGTTGTGACACAAGTTGCACCTGTTAGTTTTAGCAATTGCCAAGCATGACCGAGTAGATCATAACATCGAGAAATTATCATCACCGCTGACAACTATTGTAGACAACTATCGAGACATTACTAGCTCAAGTAAGTATGTCTGCATTGTACTAACCGCATTGGTGATGTCGTAGACAACTAGCGCAGCAGCAGCACCCCGGTAATACATGGGAGTCAAGCTGTGATACCTCTCCTGCCCTGCCGTGTCCCATATCTCAAACTTCACTGTCTCATCGTTCACTGCCAAGGTCTGCGAGAAGAAAGCTGCCCCGATGGTCGATTCCTGCAGCCAAATGAGGCAACAAATTCAAGCTTCCACTCCACACCACGGACACCTGCCCAGTTCATTTTCAGACCCACAGGCCCACATGTGAAGGAGTACGGAATCTCACCTGGAATTCGACGAACTGGCCTTTCACAAACCGGAGAACCAGGCTGGACTTGCCGGCGCCCACGTCCCCGAGAAGAACCTGGCGATACAACCAAACAGAGCAAGCAAGCGCGTATCAGCATCGCAGAGCTCAAAGTCGCCGTACAAGACAAGAAACCCTAAGGGGGAAAATGCAATCTTTAAACGATCGAGGCGAAATCCATCAACCCTTTCGCAATGAAATTCCAAGGAAACACGAAAGAAGCGGGCATAAACGGTTTTCAGGCCATCATCCGATTGGGGAACAGCGACGAGCGACTCGGGCTCGACAAGATTATAGCTGACCAAAAATCCAGACTTGACGGGCCGCCTGCGGCGGCTGGATCAAGACACGACGGGATTCGAGGGCTCGGGGTGTCGGATTGCTCACCAGCTTGGCGTTGCGGATCTTGTTGCCGTCGGCGGTGGCCGCCATCGAGTGGATCACGATTTGGGATCGAAGGAACCAACCGCCGGAGAAAGAGAGAGGGCGAGAGACTTGGGTGGTTGGGGATCAAATCCCGCGCACGCGAGCGAGAGATTCCGGGAACGAACTCCTCTTTGGCTTGCTCTTTGCAGAAGAAATTTGGGACGCGGAGCTCCTGGCGTCCTGTGTGGTTTTGGTTTGGCGTGTCGTGTTGGCTCCTCGTCTCCTCCGCTTTCAGCTTTTGTTATAGTGTTCCTTTCGGATTAAGACTGAGCCCAACAGCTGAGGCATCTGGAGAGGCAATTCCATTTTTGCCTCACTCAGGGCTACTGTAGCGTGAGCAACCGTCTCCAACAAGAGGCGCAAACGGAGAGGCAAAATGCCTCGAGGAGGAGAGAGGCGATGGAAAAATACGCTCCCTCTCTCATCCGACGCATTTGCCTGCTGCAGGGCTCTCCTCTCCGCCCGCGCCCCTCATCCTGGCGCCCGCGCCTCGCCTCGCCTCCTTTGCCCGCCGCCGCTTCTCTCTCGCCCCCCAGCCACAGCTCTCCTCACCCACCGCCGAGCCGCCCTACTCCTGCCGCCTCTGCTCCCCCGCTCCTCCTCGCGCCTCCGCCGCCCCCGACTCCCAGCCCCGCGGGCAGGCGAGCTCTGCGCCGCCGCGGCCTTGGGCGGGCCAGCTCCGCGCGCGAGCAGCGCCGCCCCGCGGGCCTGCTCTGCCCCCCGGTCTCCCACTCTGGCGGCGCCAACCTTGCCTCCTCCTCTACGGCGGCGTGGCCGTCACTTGTAGTGGCGCGGCGTGGCGCGCCCCTACTCCCTCTGCGGCGGCAAGGCCGGTGTGGAGTGCGTCGGGGCGGGGCTCGCCGGGGTGGAGCGTGCCCGCAGCCGAGCGCGCCGGGGCTGAGCTCGGCGAGGCGGGGCGCGCCCGGGCGGGGATTGTCGGGGGCGGAGCGCGCCCTTGGCCGAGCTCGCCGC
Source organism: Panicum virgatum (assembly GCF_016808335.1). Classification (NCBI taxonomy): domain Eukaryota; kingdom Viridiplantae; phylum Streptophyta; class Magnoliopsida; order Poales; family Poaceae; genus Panicum; species Panicum virgatum. The sequence goes on along the minus strand of NC_053138.1, from coordinate 63,335,166 downwards.
CGACGCCGCCCTCCTTCCTCGATCGTTGAAGCACTCCATCTTGATCTTGTTGCGGCCGCACACCTCGCGCACCAGCTTTAGTGCCGTGGTCTTGCCCACGCCGCCGGCGCCCCAGACGCCGAACGCGGCGTCGCAGTCGCCGAGGAAGCGGAGCGTCTCGTTGAGGTAGGCCCTCGCGGGCCCCACCTCCGCGGGGAGGTCCCGCAGCTCCTCCGGGTCGCAGAGCAGCGGCTGCGGTGCCTGCGGCGTGGCCTCGAGGATCGCCGCGCCCTGCTCCCGGAGCGCGCGCACCGCCTTGAGCTGCTGCTCGGCCAGCCCCGCCACGGCCGCTCCTTGATGGACGCCAGCTCGTCCTGCGCCTCCTGCACGCGCAGCCACGCGCGCACGGGATCCGACGCCGGCGACGGGTCGTGGCCCAGCACCTCCGCTCGCTCCTTGACGCGCCGGTCGGTGTCGGCCAGCAGCTGCCACCACTTGCCGAAAAAGAGCACCAGCACCGCGCCGCCGAGGGCGAGCGAGCCGAGCACGGCAGCTCCATCGAATCCCCGCGCGAGGGCGAGCCGTGCTGGCTGGCCGTGCCCGGAGGAGGAGGCGCGAGCGCAAGGCGCAGAGGAGATGGGGGAGCTGCGATTGCTGTTGCGTGTTAGCTGTTGGAGCTGGTGGATTGGAAATGAAATGCAAAATACTGTATACGCGAGGCAATTGGCAATTTGCCTTTGAGAAATGCATGTTGTTGTTGGAGTCAGTCTAAGCCCGAAGCAATTAGCACGGGCTCTTTTCCTACTTTGGTCCCAATATTATTGTGTTATTGCATACGTGTTCTTTGACGACCAGTCACCACGGCATCCGTCGACTCGAATTCTTCATACTTGGACCTCTGACCAGCTTGGCATGGATTCTTCCAGAGCTGAAGCTGAGTCAGCCATATTACAAACGATTCCGCATTCGTATGAACTTGATGCCGGGAAGTTTTCCTCAGGAGATGCATTACTGTAAATATCATTGATTCGAAACATACCACTTACTCAAAACTGCGCACTTACTTTGTAGTTGCGCGTTTAAATCTTTTCTTGAAATTAGGAGTGCTCTGTTGCTCTAGGTTTACCTGCTCCACAAACTCGGACAAAGCCTCTCTAGAAACTCCGAGAAAGTAACGGTCAGAGTCAATAACGCGCTGATTGGTTGGTGGAAATCAATTGAACTGCAGGGTTCTCTTTGGAATGTGCCATCTACTACCAAACTGACGCGCCAAGCTGAGGCGACATGGTCATCGCGAAGACCCATTTTCATTTGTGAACGTTGCTGTTGAATGCACAAAGAGGGAGAAGAAATGTTCAACTTTTGCACACCGGCCCGGCAATCCGTGCCTCTCATCGGCAGAGTTGAGTTGAGTTGAGTTGAGTTGAGAAGGTGGTGGGGCTGGCAGGTCAATTTTGGCCTTTGCAGCCACCCAGCTAGCTAGCCCTTTCTAGAATGCTCTCTGCTTGGCGCCCAATTTGTTTTATCATGCCCTGACAACCTCGCCCTACTTGCTCTGACTAACAAACCCGTCTGTCCGATTAACACAGTATTCAGAGTACAGGTTATACTGTACTTAAGAATTGCTACCTTTATTATTTCATTCAGTATGTAGCATTTTATCTGTGCAGTAATTTATCATTTATATTCTGGCGACGGATGGAGTGGTTTCATATATAACAAATCGGCAAACAAAACAAGAAAAGAGCTCAAATTTGCTTGCGTCCAGTTTGAGAAGTTTGCAGACAAAAACACCCTCCTCACGCCACGTCATTGTAACAAAACAGTTCTTTTTTTTTAAAGAAACAACAAACACAGCAGCCCACGGATAGAGAGAATCCGTACCATTTGGGCCCAGTAAGGCCCACAAGCGTTTGTGTAGGGCTCGGCCTGTTTATAATAATTACGTGGGGTAATAAGCTAGCTTTAAACCCCACCCCACCTAACCCAATTCCGTCGGCAATCTGCTGCTGCTGCTAGGTCTCCGTCCGCCGCCTGTCCTAATTACGTAATTCCAATGGCGCTTGCGCTTCGCAGCAGCAGGGCCGTGGGGACCTGCGGCTTCTGCCCTTCGCCGGCCACGCGTGCAGCATCGGGAGAGGGTTGTCAAGGCCGTGGAGTGGGCTTGCTACTTTTCTCAGTTACCATTGCCATTGCCGTGATGGTTAGCAAGGAATAATCAAGGCCGTGTGTCTTGTCTATCTGTAAATTTGTTATAAACAGCATCCAATACTGCATTTTTTTTTTCTGAGTTAGCAGCAGATTGTTGGTTGTTCCATAGAGTGGTACACCTACCTCTGTAACAGTGTATAAACACGTCACCTTTTTTCTGATTGATCCCATGCCAACAACGTTACGTTTCTTAAGTTATATTATATACTTTGCTGATTGAACTTTGATGGCTAAATGCTTACTACTGCTGATTTCCCACCAGAATCTGAGCCCCCGGCAGCCGGATCTCGGTTTCTCGGCAGCACCTTCCACAATCAGAACGCAGACTAGATGCAGATTTACTTGAGTTGATGAACTCTCTGCTGAACCTGCGCACATCATCTGAGTTCACATGATCTTCCGGCAAATGCTAACGTTCTAAGTATCATGGTAGTACTAATATATGCATCGTAACCACATCATGGGCGCTCTGCTCACAATGCTGATCGATTATAATTCCTGCTGCTAGACGGCCGATTAATAAGATAAGATGGCCACAGGTTAGTAGTTTTGAGAGTCATAAATGTTAATGTTTCATGAAACAAATAGGGTCCTCGATCAAAATTGCTCACTTTGATTTTTCTGTGATTTGTTAAATATTCAGGCACAACTCCCTGCAGAGAATTTCTTTATTCCATCGGTGGGCCTCCGCATGATTCGTTTCTGGATCTGTGCTGTGCTGTGCTGTGTGCTGGAGCGCACGTCGCCCGGCGCGCTCTCGCGTTCCGCCACCGCGGCGCGTCTTTACTGCCCAAGACGTATACCTTGTTCTTGGCCCCGATCAGCTTGTTGTTGCACACGATGCGCCCCTCGCAGGCCCCAATCTCCGACCATCGTTCCGGCGGCCGGTCCATGCCCGCGTCGTTCAGCATGGTGTGTTTATCGTAGATGCCTCCATCCACAACGCCGGTGATCATCCCCCGGCCGCCAACGACGCCGGCCCAGTTGTCGGGAGACTCATTCATGGCGTTCGGCAGGCCGAGGAACTTGGGGGTCTGAGTCGTCTGCGGGTAGAGGATGACGTTGGGGAAGGACCGCACGAATCCGGGCTTGGCGGAGACGATGTTGAGCTCCTCCTCGGTCAGGCGCGCCGTGAAGCCGTCGAAGACGGTGTGGTACGACCGCCACAGCCTCGGCTCGCCGAGGGCCGTCGTGTTCGAGGTAAGAAAGGAGTGGTGCCATGCGGCAACCGTCGTGCCTCGGGGAGGCTTCTCAACCTGGATGATGTAAGTCCTGTAGCCGCTGCCGTCGGCCGGCTCGACGTGCGGCTGCCGCATTTGCCGCCCCATCTTCATCACGGCGGTGGTGGTCGCTGGCAGCAGCAGCAGCAGGGCGATGCTGCATGCCGCTATATAGCGGAGCGGGAGCGGCTGTGGCTCGCCATGGCTGCGGGAGCGATGGTCAGCAGTCAGCAGCGATGGCCCGTGGAGCCGAGCGCCGAGTTCCGCCGCCGCCGCCAGCCTAGGGTTTCATCGGAAGAGGCCAATGTTGTGGGCCGGGGGCCAGGGGTCGGGCACGGGCACGGGCAGGCAGGGCAGTCTGGGTGTCGTGGGCCGCGGGGGGCAACGTGAAAGGCCCGCCGGCCGTTCACTTCCCCGCTAGCTGCCGACCCCCTCCGCCGCCCCGCTTCATGCGCTGCGTTCCTCGCCGCGCGCGTCCAGCTTCGTGCCGGCCTCCACGCTCTGCCGCGCTTCCACTTCCAGGAGAGCAATTCTGTGACCTGTCAGACACTGCTCAAGATATCAATCAGCCGACGGGATGGGCTGAATGATTAACTGAGCAGTGAGCAATTTTGGGGTCTTTTACTTGGGCATCATCAGAGAGTAGAATTGGACTTCCCTTTTTTTGTCCTTTTTTCACCTTTCACTTCAAATAAAAACTTAGTCACATCGTAGCATAGATTTTGCAGTCTATACAGCGAGCAATGTTGTGGCAGGCACGGATAGAATGGATTGGATCAACACAACTCTGAAGATGAGTATTTGGAGTCTATTCCGGAAGCAATTTTGGTGTATGTTGGTGTTGGAAACCATCAGACATCAACCTGTCAGGCAACTCCTGAAGATTTCCAATAAATGCTGTCAACATCATTGCAGCAAGAAGGCAGGAGAAGAAACACATTGCATGTAATATGGATGGATCCCGAAATTATTCTTCTACCTCACTACCAACACAGTGATTCACACAGAAGTAAGTACTACATCGTTCTTGAAATCAATCCCAGTTTCAGTGTTTCTTTTTTCTTTCGCTGCGACTTATGCGGAAAGAAGTTAGCAGAATCATTTCATTGGTCATCAAATGTGCCAGTGGCCAAGAGAGGTTGTGGCCTAATCTGTAGTCAAGTCACTACCGGAAAACCCATATTTGCCGAGTGTCTCGGCCTTTACCGAGTGCCAGACCGCGGGCACTCGGCAAAGACGAGGTTTGCCGAGTGCCAGGCCGCGGGCACTCGGCAAAAACGTGGCACACGGCATGCCCACACTTCGCCGAGTGCTGGCCGTCGGCAAAGAAGGGCACTCGGCAAAGAAGGGCACTCGCCAGGTGGAGGCACTCGGCAAAGGTGAAATTTTGCCGAGTGCACACATCTGGCACTCGGCAAAGTGTCTTTCGCCGAGTACCTGACCCCAGCACTCGGCAAACTTGGTTAAATTTTTTTTTGGCCTTCAAATTTTTTTGTTCTCTACTTAAATTTGAGAATTTAATCCCTAGTAACATAAAATACTTTTATTGATTGGTTTACTATATTCTGTTAATTATTTTGTTTGCGGGGAATAATTCGTCGAAGTTAATTTAAAATTAGAAGTGGGTCGAAATTTCGAAATCAATGAATGGAAATTTGATATTTATGTACGTGAATCAAAACTGATGCCGTATGCATGAAAGAACTTAAAAGTTGAAGCATCTTTATTAGGAATCTTGATCACAAGCGTGTGCACGGACGTTCGGAAAAAAACCAAAAATAGCATACAATGTCTGAAAATCATGGTACTTGTGCAAATCTCTTGGTTTCTTGCGAGGATAGAGTGGAAAAAAATTGACAGTGTTTCGGACACGTGACAAGGTACGCCGCTTACAAGCCGGAGGATCTCCGAAGAAGTTTCAGAGAGATGTGTAGTATCCGGTTGGATTTGTGGTTCAAATAAAAGTCGCATATGAGTTTCAACGTGAAACTTTTTATATAGAGAAATAACTTCAAAACATGTGTCCTGTGAAAATTTGGTTAATTTTTGATTTTGTTATCTATATATAAAATTATTTTTGGCACACATTGAAAATCAATATATTTAGTTTTAACTTGATCTTTAAACGCATGAAATAATAGGGTTTTTTGCATGAAATCATGAATAATAAATTGTTGCATTATTTTGGCAAATTATTTAGTTGGTAGTCACTAAATTTTTTTACGTACCTCATCAAAACGAATTTGTTGATATAAATTCAATTTGACTTTAGAAACACATGAAATAATAGGTTTTATTGCATAAAATCATGAAACTTGAAATTCAAATTATTTTAATTTGAGTTTGAAATAATTATGCATGAAATAATGTTTTTTTAATTCGTATCTTATTTATTTTGTTTTTTGCAAGTAAGAAGTGAAATGGTAAAAATATGTTTGCCGAGTGCTAGGCACTCGGCAAACCTAGGCTTTGCCGAGAGCCTTCCGATCTGGCACTCGGCAAAGGGCTGAATCAATTTTTTTTAATTCTTTACCGAGTGTCGTAACGATTGGCACTCGGCAAAGAATGCATCAGGAGTCATATTGACGCGACCCCGCACTCCACTCTCTCCCACTTGCCTTTCTTCCCCACTCGCGCCACCGCCGCTCGCGCCGCCGCCTCCCGCGCCGCCTTGTCTCGCCGCCTCCCCGCGCCCCCGTCGCCGCCGTCACTCCTCCTCGCCGCCTCCCCGCCGCCTCCCGCCGCCTGCGCCGAGTGCGGCCGCTCCGCGCCGCCCGGCGGCCGAGGCCCATGGCCTCCGCGCCTCCACGCTGCCCGACGCAGGAGGCCGCGACCCGCCGCCGGGCCTGCCGGTCCTCGTCGCCCGAGGGCGTGCCATTCAGCGCCGGCGGCTACCTCCCTGCCGCCGTGGAGGCGCCTCCCCATCAGCCTTAAGGTAATTTGTTTATTTTTTAAGTATATTATTAAGTTGGATTTGTTCGTTGTAAATTAGATTAGAATTATATTCTTTAGGAAGATTTAGTTTTTGGATAGATATAGATATTGTTTATTTATTTTATTTAGAATGATTTAGTTTATTTAGTTTAGGTACATATAGATTTTTAGGTAGATATGCATATTGTTTATTTTTATTTGAAATGATTTAGTTTATTTAGTTTAGGTAGATATAAATTTAGAGATTAATTGTTTAATTAGTTTAGTTAGACTTGTTTAGTTTAGGTACATATTAATTGTTAATTGTTTATTTAATTTATTTAGACTTTTTAGCTTACATATACTGGTTTAGTTTATTTAGACTGATTTTAGATGTTACTTGTTTATTTAGTTTTTAAGGCCGGTTTAGTTTATTGATAATAAAATGATATATTTAGTTAGTTTATTCATAATTATATTTTGAAAATCAACGTACCCTAGTTAGGTGTCTCCCGTTCGAAACAGATACGGTTGCAAATATGCAGATATTTGCATATTGATTGCCGTATCTGTTTCGAGTTGTCCACGTTTTTGGACAGCCCGAGGATGCGTAGATGGGGTTAGTTTATATGGTCCACTCTGATCCGAGGCAGAGTTTCAGCGTCATCTCCCTGTTGTTCTTCGGATACACAATCTCCCTTTCGGGACGTGTATCTGGAGAACAGCGGGGAGGTGCTGCCGAAATTCTGTCTCGAATAGGAGTGGATCATATAAACTGACCCCATCTACGCATGGTCGGGTGGGATTAGGACCTATCTTTACCTACTAGACTCTAAACTGAATGTCTACACGCATTTAAGTTTGATAGTAGTCACTGACATCTTGGAAGATGGATGACCGTGAGTGGATGTACACCAGCCGGGTAACTCGAGCTAGCATGACCAATGAATGGATTGAGAAGACCAACGAGTTCTTGGAAGGGGCATGGGCGCAAGCTGAAGGGTCGAGTTTCATGTGGTGTCCCTGCAGCAGTTGTGGAAACCAGAAACGAAAGACAAAGCAGGTTATGGGCGAACATCTTGTCAATTATGGGTTTACACCAGACTATACTCGGTGGATCTTTCACGGTGAAGCGCATTGTATGAGGGACGAGGTCGTGAGGCAACACATCGATGAATGTGATGCTGCGGGTGGGATTAGAGACATGTTAGACGACTATGAGGAGGCACATTTCGGTGAAGGACCGCAGGAGGAGCCAGAGGCAACCACAAAAGCGTTTTACGAGATGTTGGAGGCGGCACAGAAGCCCCTTCATGGCCAAACAAAAGTTTCTCAGCTGGACTGCATTGGATGCCTAATGGCCTTGAAGTCCCAGTTTGGGCTAAGTCGTGACGCCTTTGATAGTATGTTGACCGTTTTTGGCAGCATGCTTCCGGAAGATCACATTCTGCCCAATACAATGTATCAGGCGATGAAAATCCTTATTGCACTGAAGATGCCATATGAGCAGATACACTCTTGTCCTAATGGGTGCATCTTATTTAGGAAAGAGCACGAGGATGAAACTTACTGTCCAAAATGCAAAGCCTCAAGGTTCCTAGAGGTGGATGCTGGTGACGGTCAGCCTAAGAGGCAGCTCACGATTCCTGTGAAAATCGTACGTTACCTTCCGTTCATTCAGAGGATCCAAAGACTCTATATGACCAAGGAAACCGTGAAACAGATGACATGGCACAAAAAAGGTGTTCGATACAACCCAGATAAGATGGTGCATCCCTCCGACGGTGAGTCATGGACTCATTTTGATGAGATTCATCATGAGAAAGCTAAAGAAGCTCGTAATGTATGTGTTGCGCTGGCAACCGATGGGTTCAATCCTTATGGTATGATGGCCGCATCATACTCATGTTGGCCCGTGTTCGTTATTCTCTTGAATCCCCCCCGGCGTTCTCTTTCAATGACAAACCATATTTGTATCGTTGATTATTCCTGAGCACCCAGGGAATAAAATGAGTGTTTACATGGAGCCTCTAATCGATGAGTTGATCAAAGCATGGGAGGAGGGGGTGTGGACGTACGACCGAGTGACAAAGACAAACTTCAGAATGTTGATCAAGTCGTTTAACATTTATGACATGAACGCATATCGCTTCCACACAATGACATACGAGCAGAGTCGACCCAATCGAAGAACTACTAATACCGGCATTTTTATGCCAGGTCAAAACGGAGTCAAGTATTACGGAAGAGTTGAAAAACTATACGAACTCAAGTTTCATGGTTCTGTACCGCTCACTCTAGTCATTTTCAAATGCCATTGGTTTGATCCAACATTAACAAGACATACCCCTAGTGTTGGCCTAGTCGAAATTCGACAGGATTCAACGTTACAAGGCGATGATGTGTACATTGTGGCTCAACAAGCCACACAAGTTTATTATCTCTCATACCCGTGCCAAAGCGACCACCGTCTTCGGGGTTGGGATGTTGTGTATAAAGTATCACCACACGGCAAACTACCTCTCCCAAACAACGAAGATTACAACAATGATAGAGAGTTTTTTCAAGAAGAGGGGCTACAAGGGAGTTTCGAGATAGACTTATCCGACGAGATCGGAATGGAAGTCGACAATGAAAGGGAAGTTGACGAGGAAGGTGGAGATGAGGTTCAAAATATTCAGGACTTACAATTGCTAGAGCGACTATGTTTAGGCAGAGACAGTGAAGACGACATTCCTCCTTCAGATTCTGCTGGTTATGTTGACATAGCTTATAGTGATGATGAGGATTACGATCTAGCTAATCCCGATTATGATGACTACTTCTAAAACATGTATGACTCGCAATATTTAATATATATTATGTTAATTTGTAGTTATATTTTTTTTATTTTCATTTATTTGCAAGTATTGTTTATCTTGACTAATTCGTTCACTCCTTTTGATTTCAGGTAACTAAACAAAGATGCCAGACGGTCACAAGATGACTTGGCTGAGCTCCTTGTACAGGGGCAGTGGTGGAGGAGGCGACAGTGGGTCCGACACACCCAAGGGGTCCGGGAGCCGTAGTGTTCACAAAGGTGGTGGAGGAGGGGGAGGGAAAGGGAGAGGGAGAGGGAGGGGTGGAGGATGAGGTAGTGGGAGTGGTGGAGGAGGTAAGGTGAGGAGGAGGAGGAGGGAGAGGACTCCTCCTGTAGAGGACGAGGAGGAGGGGAGCGAGGAGGAGGAGGAGCAGCAGAGGGTGGAGGACCAGGGGAGCGAGGAGGAGGAGGAGCACGTGGAGGGGGGGAGGAGGATGACGAGCAGGAGGCCGAGGAGGGGGCGGCCGGAGGTGAGCAGAAGGTGTGGTTGCGTGGACCGTCGCAACTCCCGCGACGTCCGATACCTCTAGCGAGATGCCCTATGATTCGGCCACTAGTGCCTAAGTAAGTATGTTAGTACTTATTTATTATGCATTACATATGTTTAAATCACAATACTAACTAAAATTTTACCTTAAATACTCTTGCAGTGGGTGGGTTTTTGTGCAGCCTGGTGAGCACAAACGGAAGCCCAATGGTATCTTGGGTCTTCTGTGCCGGCTGCACTTCCCCGGGCTCGTGATGCATGCTGGGGTCCTGGAGCCGGCATACACGTGTGACCACTACATGGCCAGCCCGGACGCTACTGATCGCGAAGGAAGGAACTTCACCACCAAAGCGAGGCGGGTGGTCGGGGAGTTGTGGGTAAGTCATCCTCGCACTAAAATGGTCAAAATATCGCATTCTGTTTCAATTTTTGGAGTGATTATTGCAATTATCTTGTGGTATATATGCAGGATTTCTATAGGTGCAAGAAAGGCTATGAGGCCTGGGCGAACGAGCAGGCTCACCAGGCTTGCTACAAGCTGGTGAAGGACGTGCACTACGAGGTGCGTGTCTAGGCCGTCGTTGTGTACTGCGCCGAATTCGAGAAGAGGATTGTAAAGAAACCAGCCGCAAGGGACATCTTCCTCACGCGAGACCAGTACTTAAGGGTAAATAAATGTCATCTCTACTCATTTATCTTGTATTTGATATTACAATATGTCATGCACTTCATTACGTTTAGGCGCCTCCGAACTGGTGCGCAAACAAGGCCGAGTGATGGTCTATGATGGTGGACAAGTACGTGGATCAGCGAGGAATGGGCCCACCATCACACCTTATGCCGGGAGCGCCGCTTGATGATGCCGGGTCCGGCACATCATCAAGGGAGCTTTAGCCTCGGCGAGTACAAGAAAACTTGGGTAAGTTCACTAATTTCTTCATTCTTTCTAAAACTATATTTTGAATTCTTACTAATCATCTTGTTGATTTCTTGGCAGTCGGAGTCTCATCCAGGCCACTCTTGCAACGACTTCACGGCGTATGACATGTCTCACATGGCAGGGCGACGTCGGACGTGGCCTACAACCCGGCGGCTCCACCAGAGGCCTACACAAACCCAAGCATCCACGCGCGCATCAATGCATACACGGAGGTGGGAAGGGCGCTCCACGGGGAGACTTGGGATCCGGCCACCGCGCCACTCTCCGGAGAAGCCGTCATGAGGGCGGGACAAGGGAAGAAGCACGGGCGGTACTTGATCGCCAACAGCTTGGTCGACACGGTGAGTGCGCCCAGTCTCTCGCAGCTTAGGGCAAGTACCACCGACTCACCCCGCCCATACGCCCACGGCCTGAGACTTCATAGGCCAGCGTGCACTAGAGACAAGTTAGTTTAGATTTTGTTGTCGTTCTATGATTAAAATGAAACTTTGCTACGTATTGTAATATGGAGGTTAAAATCTTGTAGGCCGAGATGGAGGCAAAGTTTGAGGAGGAGAGGAGGCGCCGAATGGAGATCGAGGCCAAGCTGGAGTAGGAGCGGAAGCTGAGGGAGGAGTAGTCGGTTATGTTGCACAGCATGGTCACCTGGATGCAAGGACTTGGCGCGTCGATGAACTATGCGACGCCGCTTCCTCCCTTCGCCTTACCAGCTCAGGCTTACTCTCCTGCAGGACCTTCTGTCACTCCCGTGAATATGCTTTGTTAGTAGATATTATTATATTTTTGTTATGCTTCTTCAATTTATATGTTCCTATTTGCAGAATCAGTCGTGGAACGCATCGAATGACCCTCCTCCGGACCAGAACTCGCCGGCAGCCCAGTGGCCAACTTGGTCCCACGGACCTGAGCAGTGAGTGCCTTGTAGTACTAGTGTATTGGACTTATTATACGTATCGGACTATATTCTATGTGATGGTCTTGTTATGTATCGAACTTGTGATATATGTGATGGACTATTCTATGTATTGGACTATATTATGTGTATCAGACTTATTATACATATCGGACTCGTTCTATGTGATGGACTTGTGTTATGTATCCGACTTGTGATATATGTGATGGACTTGTGTTATTTGTATCGGTGTTATTGTCGTATTTATCAATTATATATTTGTTATAATAACTACCTGTAATGTCAATGTATTTAGATATATTTCTATTGTATTTGTATCGAAAAACAGAGATAACTGAAACAAAAAAAATTGGCCACTTTGCCGAGTAAGCCAAAACACTCGGCAAAGTGGCCTTCCCAGGGTCAGCAGCCAAGCTTCTTTGCCGAGTGCTAAACACATGGCACTCGACAAAAATTTAAAAGTTTGCCGAGTGCTAACTCTGGCACTCGGCAAACAGACGTGTCTTTGCCGAGTGTCTAGATCTAGCACTCGGCAAAGCCGCCACGTGGGGCGACCGGAGCCGGGTGCTTTGCCGAGTGTCTGCCGTCAGGCACTCCGCAAAACACCCGGTTCCGGTCGCCCCACGTGGTGGCTTTACCGAGCACCAAGGCTCTCGGCAAACTCTTTGCCGAGTGCCCGAGATTAGACACTCGGCAAATCCCCTTTGTTGTCAGGGGCTTTGTCATGTAGCTGGCACTCAGCAAAGTCTGGAAGTCCGGTAGTGAGTACTGGGGCTATCATGAATGTAGTCAAGTACAGGGGTCATAAAAAATGCTAATTTGATGGACGCAACTTGCAGAACAGGAATGAAAAGTCTGGAAGTTCGGTTGGATTCCTTAGGACCAGCCCCCCCCAATGGGCACAGAGATTTCTTTGAGGCCTGGTAGGTGCTCGATGCCAGCAGGTGCAGCTCCGTACTTGTCGCATCCCTTCGCATTGAAACATAGCTCGAGCCTTTCGAGCTTGGGCATTGCCCCTGCCTCAAAGGTCAGGTAAGATATCCTGCCATAGACGATTGTAAAATGCTTCAGAATAGGGAATGATCCACTTCCTCCGGAGACGATGATCTTATTTTCAGGAGCTCTACGGATGTTCAGAACCAGGTGGATAAGGGAGGGCAGATGTGAAAGCATTCCAACATCATCCTCCAACACCTCCCTAACAAAGAGATGCAGGTCATAGAGGCTATGGAGCTGGCCAATGCACTTTGGAACCCTTGAGAACCAGGATTCGTACCTTGCATGGAAGCTTTCGAGATGGGGTGGGACCGAACGCCATACATCTAAGCAGCTTCTGACAAGTTTATTATGACTATCAATATGTAGATGTTTGAGGTTGCAAAGGTTTTCAAGGGCGCGCATAACTTCCCTACATCTCGCAGCAGCCTCATCTCCAGATTTACTGTAGTTGAAACTGATTTCAAGATTTGTCAGATTGGTCAGTTCTCTCAGACCCTTGATACTGTCCAATGAGTTGCCCAACTCAAACTGGCCTAGAGTACGCAAGGATTTCATGTTACCTATCCCATCAGGCAATATTACAGCACTAGGAACAGCCAGATGCAACAGCCGGCCCAAATTAAAAATATCTGATGGTAGCTGTGTTCCTTCATATGAATTTATTTCATTGCCTATGTCAAATGTTTCCAGTTGCTGAAGATCCCCAATTTTACTAGGTAACACCCCATGGTAAACCTCTTGCTATGATCTTTAAGAATCTTAACTGGAACGGGTAACGTATTCCAGTGAAGTCTAGCGATGTATCTGACTTGGGCCATCCTGAAATTTCAATTCCCAGAACTCGGAGATACTTGAACAATTTAAAAGAGAGCAACTGCGAGGAGGTACCAAATCTTGGTAGTGTACGTATTTGGGATAGCTGGACAGATTTCGCTGCAGTGCCAGCCTTTTCATTTGTTGCATCATCCAGGTTGAGAGAGATCCGGCAAATCTTATCTTGATGTCCTATTATGTCTTGCATATCATCCATTATAGTGACGATATTCTCTTCTCTAGACTTATGTAATATAAGATCAAGCATCATATCGTGTACCCGGCAAGACATTACATCACCATTATGGTCTGTATCTACAGGCTGAATCATACTCCTATTGATAAGCTCATTAAAATCTATCCCACAATCTTTACATATGAATCCTTCAGCAACCCATTGCCTAGTCAAATCATTCTTGTCAATTGTGTAGTCCTCTGGATAAATACCAAGATATAGCATGCAAGTCTTCAGATAATGAGGAAGATTTATGTAGCTGAGATTCAATATCTGTCTCATGCCTTCCAAGCTTGGGCTCATTTCAAAGTTGGAGCCTAGAGACTTCCGTACATACTCCCACTGCTCCTTTTTAAGTTTGTTTGGCTGATTGGCTAACAGGCTAGATGTTGTGATAATTGCAAGTGGCAAGCCACCACATTTTTTCAAAATTTCTGACGACACTTGGTTCAAATATGTAGGGCACATATCCTCTGAACCAAATATTCTTTTGAAGAATAAGCTTCTTGAGTCTTGGTCGCTAAGTGTCTTCATTTTGTAAACACATTCAATGTGATTATTACAGCAAGCTCTAGCCACAGCTTCAATTCTGGTAGTTGTTACTGTATTACTCTGCTACCATTCGTGTTCTCCGGGAGAGCACATTTGATGATATTCCATGCAGAAGCATCCCAGATGTCATCAATTACAATGAGGTACCTGCCATGTAAATATATATGCAAGCATCATGACAGAGTAAATGAAGACATCAAAGTATATATGGTCACTAAAAATCAAAACAAACAACAAGAAGAAAACTCAATTATCCCTACTCCGTTCCATTCTTCTCATCCAGTATGTGAAAAATTGAGGAACATCATTCCCCACTGTCTATTTCATATTTTCTTTATTTTGAAAAAGAAGTAGCTTTGTTCTGTGGGTTACACTGAAGGGGCATGGGATGCCAGAACAACCTGTCTGGTGATAAAATTGAACAAATCATGGCTCATGGGCCTTGCTCTGTTTTTCAATTAACAACCCTCAAAACTGAAACATATATACTTAATTAGGCAGCGGTGATAAAGAAATGCTAATTGGAGGGGTGTAATTTTGAGAATAGAAATGAAAAACAAGATTTAGAGTTCTGATAACAATTACTTCATTCGAGTCTCGCGTACCTCTTGTCAAATAGGAAATTTTGCAGTGCAATGAACATTTCAGACTCTTCCCACATCTCAATGTTGGTGTCCTTAGGAGCTACAAATCCAACTTGAGATAGTATTCTTCTCAGAATCTTCCTAATGTTTGGTTTTTGGGACACAGAAACAAAAGCTCGAGACTGGAACTTCTCCTCAAGCTTGCGATAAATCTCATTTGCAAGTGTAGTCTTTCCGAGACCTCCAAAGCCCACAATAGAGAGCACCTTTAGCTGAAGCGCAGGCACACCCTCTCCATCCATCAACTGAATCAGCTGGTCTCTTGGTCCCTTGATACCGACAAGGCTCGTCGTCTCCGCATGGAGCGCCAACAAGCGAGGATCGATGGCTGTGTTGTTTTCCTTCGGGACAGTGTCATGAATCCTGTACCTCGTGCGCCGCTCACTTGCCTCCTTGACACGGATCTTAAGACCTTCAAACTCCTTTGCAATCTCATGCCTGGTGTTCATTGTTGTCAGCAGCTTTGTGCTCCTAGTGATGAACCCTTTGAATCCGCGTGGCTTGCTGGAGTCACGTTCCACGCGGAGCATGAACTCGCTGATGCTGTCCTCGATGTCGTAGGACAGCTCGCGAACCTCCTTGGCCCAGCACTTGTCTTGCTCGTCAGGCTCCTCTGAATCTGAGATCTTCTTCAGGAAGACGTACATGCTCTCGAGCTCAGCTTTTAGGAATATGATCGGCCCCTTGGCTTCTTTGAGCAACTTGTACTCGGCTGTGAGCAGCTCACCAAGCTTCCGAAGCAGGGAGCCCATGGCGCCGGCCGATGCGCTCACCACCGCAGCCTCCATGGCCTCCGCTTTCCTCTCCTCGCTTGCTCTCATTGTGATCGGCCGTATGCAGTTTTCTCTGGTGTGCACGGTGAGAGGTTTGCCAAGCAAGCGCTTGGCTGGAACAAATGAGACCCTGAGCAAAGAAAGATTCAATTCCTCTCCTTAATCACAGATAGATAGATATGCAATCTCTTTCTTCCTTGTTAATTATTCCAACGACTTTTTTAACATGTGGTCAGTGTTCTCGATCTTTAGCATAAAGTA
This sequence comes from Panicum virgatum, assembly GCF_016808335.1. Taxonomy (NCBI): domain Eukaryota; kingdom Viridiplantae; phylum Streptophyta; class Magnoliopsida; order Poales; family Poaceae; genus Panicum; species Panicum virgatum. Next base: position 63,319,366 of record NC_053138.1, on the reverse strand, counting down.
AGGTCGTAATAATGGAGGAGTGGAACAAACTTTTTTTAATTTTAATTATTGCGGAGTGGAAGAAACTTGGTGAAGGAGAAAGGAGACGGTGACCCCGAGCAAAGAAAAATTCCTCTCATTATGTGTGTGTGTGCGCGCGCAATGAAAATGTCTTTCTTCCTTGTTATTCCAATGACCTTTTTCACATGCGATCAGTGTTCTCTTTACCATAAAGTCGTAGTAATGGAGAATAGGGTGCCCACTGCACGATACCAGTCCTAAAGGAAACCAAGTTGATAGGTATACATGTGGATGCCAATTGTGCGTCTTGTGGTTTGCTCATCCTAAAAGTCTTTCCACGACCGCCAACCATTCATATCTGATTCTCATGAAATTTGAGCTTGCTTATTTCTTTTATATTAAGAAAAATTCTGGCCTTGAACACTCACGAGTGAATGCCTACAGCCAAACTACAAGAGTTCTTAGGTTCTAAACCTCAAAATGAGTTATTAAAAGACACAAGAAATAAAGCTCTAAAACAAAGAAAAAAACTAGAAGATTAAGCTTCAATCAGCTTGTACTCGCCAAATACTACGGGAAACCAAGCGTTTGCCGTGTGCCAAAGCACACGGCAAAGGGCTGTATACACACGGCAAACTCTTTGCCGTGTGCTGCACACGGCAAAGTCCACACGGCAACCAGGTGTCGGTAAACCCGGCCTTTGCCGTGTGCTATATATCGGGCACACGGCAAAAAAAAGTCGCCACCCAGGAACGATGACGTGGCCGGGCCTTTGCCGTGTGCCTGGCCGACGTGGCACACGGCAAAGTTTAAATCTTTGCCGTGTGCCTGGCCGACGTGGCACACGGCAAAGGTCCCTGATTCTGAATTTTTTTGTTTATTACGTATATGGTACCCCAAATAATACAAATATTTCACATATATCACAATAATCATCGCACGCATTCCAAATAAACATCGGAGGCATTCAATATTATTCAGAAATGCACAGATACAAATAAACTCTAGTATCGTTTATCAACAACCACAAGTTCAAATCAAGTCCATACAAGTTCATACGGCAAAGTCCATACAAGTCCATAAAACTCACGGGGCCGACGGCGGGGGCGGCCATGTAGGCGTCTGCGACTAACCTTGCTGCGGTGGTGACGGCTACTGCTGCTGCTGAATCCAAGCCACCCATTGAGGCGGTGGCCACACAAACTGCTTAGGCTGCTGCCCCGGAGGCGAGAAGTCAGGATTCACTGGCCCATCATTGGATGCCGTCGATTGATTCTGCACATAAGCGAATATATATATTGCATGTGTTACATAAGAATTAAGTTACGAGCATTCAAACTTAGGCATAAGAATTGAGTTATATAAGAATGAAAGTACAAGCATTAGCCTAAGTTATAAGTCATTGTAGATGTATCATAAGGCATTATTTCTAAGTCATTCTAGATTAATGCTAAGTTACTAAGACGAATGAAACTCGATAGGAGTCAAAGCCACTTACGGTAGGAGGAGTTTCTGCCCTACGAGCAAGTGGGGCCGAAGCAGAGAATTATGGAGGCGAAACACCCATCGCCGAGCCCAGGTTTTGCATAAACATTAGAGCTTGATCCAATTTTTGCTGCATGTCATCCCGCTCGGCCCGCCACCTCTCCTCTGCCGCCTCCTGCCGTGCTTGAAAGGCTACTTCCATCTGGGCCTAAAGGATTTGATCCCAGGGTTAGAATTCAAAGCAAACGTATGTAAAAATGGAGGAACGACGGATGAAACAGAAATAACCTTGACAGCCTCAATCTGAGCCTGTGTAGTGTCTGGCCGTGGGCGTATAGCTGGACTTGAGCTGGTACTCCTGGCTCGAATCTGCGAAAGAGTGGGAGTAGTCGCCGTGTCGACTAAGCTGTCGCCAAACTAGTACCGTCCATGCTTCTTGCCTCCTCCCTCCCTCCCTCCCGACATCTCTCAATTGAGTTGCACCAACGACCTTGCACCGGTCCCCCCCATTCGTGCCTCGTACGGTTGGTGCAAAATCATATGCTGCATCGGGTTGAAGAAGCCTGGTGGAAATATCTTCTCCAATTTACAGAGCAACACAGGCGCCATTCTTTCTATTTCTTCAATAACGGTCAGAGATAACTTCTTAGCACAAAGCTGGTGGAAGAAAAAGCTCAACTCTGCCAGCACTTGCCAGACTTGATCAGGGAGGTATCTTCGAACCATCACCGGAAGAAGCCTCTCTATCCATATGTGGTAGTCATGACTCTTGAGCCCGCTGATTCGCATAGTAGACAAGTTGACTCCCCTCCTCAGATTCGTTGCATACCCATCAGGGAACATTAAGGTTTGAAACTATTCTATCACTTCCCTCCTCTGGGGCCTCGTCAGGACAAAATCAGCCTTAGGCTTTTTCCATGCCTTGCCTGACCCAGGAGGCCTCATGTCTAGCTTCGGTCTATCGCATAATGTTGCTTGATCCACTCTGGCCTTAACGTTGTCCTTTGTCTTCTCTGCAATGTCCATGATAGTTCCGAATAGTTCCTCGGTAACATTCTTTTTAGAGTGCATCATATCAATATTATGTGGAAGGAAGAGATCTTCCATGTAGAGAAGCCTCCACAAGCCCGACTTCTGCGCCTAGACATGCTGCTCACCATATCCCTCGAAACCACCTTCTGCATTGGCCACAAGACTATCTAACTGAGCACGAACATCAGCACCTGTCATAATATTAGGGGGGCGGTCCAGAACTTCGACACCTTTCATGAAGTTCTTCTTATCGCGTCTGAATGGATGGTCAAGAGGGAGGAATTGACGATGTTTGTCAAACAAAGAATATTTTCCACCCTTCCGCAACCAGATGAACATCAGAGCTGCCTTGCATACTGGGCAAGGGAACTTTCCGTGAGCACACCAGCCACAGAAAATTCCATACGCCGGCAAGTCATGCAGGGAATAATGTTACCAAACATACATTCTAAAGTTTGTCTTTGTAGTTTGATCGTATGTCTAAACCCCTTCCTCCCAAGCACGGAGCAAATCATCAATCAGGGGCTCCATGTATACACTCATATTATTTCCCGGATGTCCAGGAATTATCAGCGACAAGAATATATTCTGTCATTGGAAAATCACGCCGGGAGGGAGATTGAGAGGAATAACGAACACATGCCAACAAGTGTAAGGTGCAGCCGACATTCCATATGGATTGAAGCCATCTGTTGCTAGGGCAACATGCACATTACGAGCTTCATCTGCTTTGACTCCATGAATCCCGTCAAAGTGAGTCCATGATTCAGCATTGGATGGATGTACAAGCTTATCAGGATTGTATCAAGTTCCCATTTTGTGCCATGTCATCTGTTTCGCGGACTCCTCGGTTATGAATAGCCGTTGGATCCTTGGTATGGGCAGAAGGTATCATAGGACTTTCACGGGGACTGCGAGCTGCCTCTTTTGACCATCACTAGTCTCTACCTCAACGAGCCTAGAGGATTCACACTTTGGACAGTACTTTTCTTCCGCATGTTCTTTCCTAAACAAGACGCATCCCTTGGGACATGCATGTATCTGCTCATATGGCATATTCAATGCACGAAGGAGTTTCTGTGCCTAATACATGCTCTTTGGAAGAATGTGACCTTCCGGAAGCAAAGTGCCAATAACTATCAACATAACATCAAAAGCATCTCGACTCAGGGTAAATTGGAACTTCACGGCTATCAGGCGCGCAATGGCATCCAGTTGTGAAACCTTGGTATGCCCATGAAGGGGTTCCTGTGCTGCAGCCAACATGTCATAGTACTCCTTCGCGGTTGGCTCTGGCTCCTCCTCGCTACGTTCTCCCTTGAAGTGTGCTTCATGAAAGTCATCTAACATATCTCCTACCCCGGCATCAGCATCATGATCTTCAATGCGTTGCCTAAGGACCTCATCTCTCATACAATTGTCTTCACCATGGTAGGTCAACCGGGTAAAGTCTTTCGTAAATCCATAATTGCAAAGATGTTGTGTCATGTCTTCCCGTGTCTGTCGACGCGTGTTTCCACATTTGGTGCAGGGACACCAAGTGCATGAGCCTCCTTTAACCTTTGAAAATGCTCGATCCAAGAAAGCCTCTGTCTTCTGAATCCATTCCAAGGTCAAGTCCCCCCCTTGTTTCCAACCGGAGTACATCCACGCACAATCATCCATACTCTATCATATCAACGAGTAATATAATATAAAAAATAATTTTTGCATCTAAACGATGTCTAAACTTTCTACTAGGTTAAGATAGGTCCTAATCCCACCCGAAGATGCGTAGCTGGAGTCGATTTCCATGCTCTACTCCAATCCGAGACAGAATTTCGGCAGCATTTCCTCGCTGTTCTCCAAATACACGTCCCGAAAGGGAGATTGTGTATCCGGAGAACAACGGGAAAATGATGCCGATACTCTGTCTCGAATGGGAGTAGACCATGCAAACTAACCCCATCTAGCATCCTCAGGCTGTCCAAAAAATGTGGACAATTCGAAATAGATACGGTAAAAAATATGCAAAGTTCTGCATATTTCCATCTGTATCTATTTCGAACGGGAGACGCCTAACTAGGTTACGTGATATACGAACATGCAGTATGAAAAGAGGAGTCTTGTATGCCTCACCTTGCTATAGGTCCTGTAAACTAGGTGGCGGTGCTCGGTCTTGCAAAAAAAGAATAACATGTGTAAAATTGTAATCAATGATTTGTACTATTGGTCATCTCAACAAAAAAGTATTGATCTAGTGTTGTATGCCTCATATATGTTTCATTTCAATTGATCTTGAATTTGCAGCGGGAGAAATCATCTCAACAAAAAGGGGCTCATGATATACATGGAACCATGTGACACACTCAGCCCAATCATTGTATCAACACAAACGAGAGTTGCTTTGGGTATGGATGTGTCACATGGTTTGATGACAATCATGAGAAGCATAACTACACGACACAATTAATGCAGCCACAAGCTCAAGATCATCATATGTTACCTAGAACAATTCTAGGTAAAAAATTATATCATCACAGGCAACTAGATCATATAATCTACTATGAACAATAGAAGGAGCGAAGGCCTTTTTCATATGCTCACCTAGGGCTCGACGGCGAGCGAGGCGGTGACGCGTGTGTCGGTGCAGGTGACACAGCTCAACAAGACGGTGTATACGTACTGCGACGTTAAATCCTACAAATATTATAATTTCATGTGAGTTCAATTTATTTATAACACTAGCGGGGAATTATTTCATGTGAGTTCAATATGGCATGAAATGATAATGTGAGTTCAATATGGCATAAAATGATAATGAAATGGCAAAAAACTCACCAGCGGGGGAGGAGGTCAGCGGGCGCCGATGGGGTGGAGTGTGGCCGGGGCCGGCGGGGTTGAGGCGGGAGGAGGTTGGCCGGGGCTGGCGGGGTGGAGGGCGGGCGGGGCCCGGCCTGCGGCAGCGCCAGGTCTCGGGGGCACTGCCCGGGCCCAGCCTGCGGCGGCACCGGGGGCTGGCGGTGAGCCTTGGCGATGACGGCCTCGGGCTGCGGGGTGTCCTGGCGGGGTGGCAGGGGACGGCGACCCGGGCCGGTGGCGGCGGGGCAGCTCAGCGCGGCGAGCCGGTTCAGGGGCGGCGGGGCGGGGTGGTGCGTTGGGTTGGCGGGCGGTGGTGTGGTGGAGCGAGCCGAAGAGCTGGCCGTGGGGCGGGTGTGGCAGAACCACCTGAATTATCCCAGCTCATGTGCGCAGGCCATCACCATAAAGGCAACACCAGCTCAAACGCACTTCAAACGGAACAATTCTTGGTCTGTCGGGTAACGTCCCGATACAACCACTGGTTCTCGGATCGAACAAGCATACCCCGCACGAAGGCGAGTCCAGAGATATTACAACCACAATTTTACATTACAGGCATAAAAGTTATTACAAACCAGTTCTAAGGCATTAATACAAGACCAAACGTAGTAAAGCATTTATACAAGCCATAACTTAAGTTCAGAGTTTAGACAGCGGAAGATAAAACACGACGGCTACAACACGTCGCAAAAGGATACCAGGCTAGCCCAAGCTTGGTATCACTCGTCATAGTCATTGCCGGTCGAAGACGTGTCCCACTCTACGGACCAGCCAGGAGGCAAAGAGCATGGATAGGTCAAGCTAGCGATCTGATCCTCAAAACTCATACCTGAAAAAGGGTTTCAACAGCAAGGCTGAGTATTTAATACTCAGCAAGACTTAACCGTCCATGGGTCTACTTAACCCACTGTAGCTAGACTATGCAAGGTTCTGTGAGGCTCTGGTTTTCCTTTTGCTGAAAAGCAATAAAGAGTATGTCCTTACTTTCAAGTTTTAGCTTTTAAGATTCTAGTTGATTAACCATTCTATGTAAGCAACTACTATCCAATCATGGTAGAAAACTAAGCAAACATCAAAATTGATAAATAATATTGTTGCTCTTATTACTCTGTGTGGCAAAGAGATCAAGCAGTCTCATTTCATCGTGAGAGGCGGACGATTCTGAATCGAAATTCAACCTTGCAAGGAAAACCTAACACACACGTTTGGAATACCGTCGGGTCGTTTCCAAACAACCGTTTGCCTTTCTTTCCGGCTTGTGGATAGGAACACTCTCCCCGACTACAGAGCTCCAAGGCCGAACCTTGTCCCTTGAAGTCGTAGTGTTGCGCAACATAAAATAAAACCTATCCCTAAGAGAGAGTGTCAGGTATATCTACTCCCCGGTCCAATCGGTTACTAGGCTTACCGCGTACCATATTTACGGCATGTGGCTAGTACTTTCAAAAACTTAACCACCGCTACCACACACCGCGACCTTAACAAGTTCATCAACACAGATGGGGTCTCACATAAGGTCATGTTATCGAACACAACCCCGTCTGTCGTCCTTACATTGATAACAGAAAGTAAACAAGCAATTCCTATAAAGCTCGCGAGTGACAGGCAATCACTCGACTTTTACCGGTCCTATAAGCTTAGCAAGTAGTCGAACTCAGGTCTAGTGTTCAGTACATAGGTTCCTAGGATCATGCCTCTAGGGTTTCAATTCAAATCCTAAGAACTGTAAATGCACAAGTAAATAATAACAGTAAATGAGAATAATTTGAAATATAGGTTATGTCCGGGGCTTGTCTTCTCGATAGTCGCTAACTATTTCAGCTCTAGGCTCTTCCGAACTTTGGTTCGGGGCTTCAGTTAGTTCAGCGGCGTTCACCTGAGCTTCGAGATCACCTCCGTCAGACTCCGGGATCAGCTCGTACGTCCCGTCCGACAAAGTAGTCGTATCTATATATAATGCAAGAACAAAATTATAAACACACATGGGCAATCGTTTATAGAGTAGTTAAACAACAAATCTAACTACACAAGGCATCATGATCAACAGCACAAATGAAGTTTACTAACTTCAAAAACATGTGGGGGTGATTTCCTATAACAAGTAATTCATGGTTTGCTAATAAATAAACAACTCAAAGCACAAACATAAATAAATTTAGAAAAATTTACCCTAAACAGAACATGAATAGATTAAGCTACCCTGTAAAAATAATGCTAAAAAATGTAGCCATTTATTCACAACAAATCATTTATTCAGACAACACCTAGAAAAAGTTTGAAATGTACAGGTCAAAATAAAGTAAAACAGAATCTCAAAAATTAACAGAAGGTCTACACAGGGATGATTTATATACTATGAATTTTCCATGATTTTATCTACAAAGAAATAATTATGAGAAAATAAACAAAAGAGAACAATAGATTAGCAAGATTCATTTTTAGATCCTGTTCTAGTCATGAACTTAGGATCAAACTTCCTGGAAAAGCTAAGATACTCCAAAAGAACACTCAAGAATATTTTCATGATTTAACATCAGCATAAACTATTTATCATAAATAAAGTCTACTAAACAAGGATTAAACCAAATAAATAGCTTCACAAGAGAACTGATCATGAAATTTTTATAGAAACACTAGTGTTACAAGAACAAACTACCATAAAAGTTTCACGGCAAGACATGGCTTATATCATTAGATAAGAAAAAGATAAAACCTCTAGTATTTATTTACCTAGTGACACAAAACCATTTATACAGTAAAAACTTGCAACAAACACCTACAATATTATGGTTCTACTGCAAAGAGCTACTCTCAAGGATTCCAAAACATCAAGATTTGCTATTTTACGAATTTTCTACGAATTTCTATGGAATTTCAAATTCACAGCAAAAATTACAAAGGAGTCCCTGCTGGCACTATTCATATGAGTCACAGTCTATTCACATAACCCCCTGGGCTTTCTCGAATTCAAACCTGAGGGTCCTTGGCTGGGTCAGAGAAGGGAGGCGAGGTTTGACCGGCCGTTTCCCGGCGAGGGGCTCACCGGCGGCGAGGGGTAGGTTGGGGAAAACGGAGAGGAAGTCGAGGCGGTTCTCTGGATGCCCTGGGGTCGCGAAATGAGGGCGGGAGGAGGTCGGTCCACGGCGAGCGGCGGCCGGTGGAGCTCGGAGCACGGCGGCGGGGTGGCTCCGGTGGGGTTCGGGCGAGGGGAAGCGGCTGGGAAGCTGCGCTAGAACGAGGCGCGGCTAATGGTGGGGGCTATTGGGGTGGAGCGGGTCTGCAGTGGCGGCTCCGCAGCGGGGTGAGCTCGCCGGCGTTCAAGCGGTGCAGCAGCGGCGTTCTGCGGTGTGAGAGCGAAGAGCAAGAGAAAGAGCAGACGGAATGGCTTTCTGGGGTTCTTGTAGTGCTCAGGCGCTCGCTAGAAGAGGGCGGCGGGCTCTGCGGTGGGCGTTCCACGGCGACGTCGCGGTGGCGGCCGCCTGGGTGGCTCTGGAAGCGGCGGGGCGCGTGGCATGGCCGGGGAAGCTCCAGCGCGAGGCAACAGGCGGGGGAGGAGCTCTGGAGCGACGCGTGGGTGCCAGCGCGAAGCAAAGGGATGGCCGGGAAGGCTCTCCACGGCGCCGGCGGGCGGCGCTGTCGGTGGGCGGCGGCGAGAAACAGAGCAGGGAGGTGCGGGAAGGGGATAAGGGTCATTTTGCAATTTCTGAAAATTCTAGGGACTAGTCTGTAAACCAGCGATAACTTTCAAAATAGGGCTCAAATGAAAAGGTGCCCAACATGAAAGTTGTTCAACTTTTCAAGATCTACAACTTTGATGTTGTGCAAAAATTTATTTGACCAAAGTATAGAGGGCTAAATTTGAAAACATAAGAGAGATTTTGGATTCTAGGAATTTTGTCTTTTACAATGCAAATTCACTTCAAACATTAGACTTAAAAACAAAATTGGCTGCCATGCAATAAATGCACTGAAATTTTGCAAAAAACACCCTCCACAAAAGCTATATTCAAAAATAACTATAGAAAGGACCTTGCATAAAATCATAATTACACATATAACCTTTTATAATTACAAAAATGTCCTTTTTCAAGCAATTCAAGCACATGATGCATATAAACTATACACAACTACTGTGCAGACACCCATAGTGTTACAGCGGGGAGGTGCGGCGGCGGTGCGGCCAGCGGGAGCGGTGGCCGTGGCGCGGCGCGGCGGGGGGGGGGGGGGGGGGGGGGGGGGGCGTGCGCGCGGGGGTGGCGTCGAGGAGTGGAGGCCGCGACGAGGTCGAGCGGTGGTGGTCCGGCACGACGGCGAGGTGGTGCCGGCGTTCCGGCGCGGCGGGGCGGCGCGGCGCGGCGGGGTGGCGTGGCTTGGGGGTGTGGCGTGTGTGAGTGTGTGTGGTCCGAGAGGGCTGCCGAAAAAGGATAAGGGCCGCTTGCCCGTGTTTGCCATGAGCCGGATCGCGGGCACACGACAAAGGTGCCGTGTTTGCCGTGTGCCGCTGATCTGGCCCACGGCAAACATGCGGTGCCGGCGGCGCGGCGTGGCGGACGGGGCGCGCGGCGACGCGTGGAGGGCGGGCGGGGTGCGCGGCGAGCCGTGGCGGGCGGGCGGGGCGTGGCCGGCGGGCACCGGTGCATGGCGGGCGGGCGGTGTGGCATGGCTGTGTTTGCCTTGTGCCGCCGGCCAAGCACACGGCAAAGGCTCGTGTTTGCCGTGTGCCAAGGGCCAAGCACACGACAAATATTTTTTTCTTTTCAATTTATATTTTCATTCAGTTTGCCTACTGTTTAACTAAATTTCATTGAATATACTTCAAATACCTTGCAAAATTTACTCAACAATTCATGTTTAGTAATTATACACAACAAACCTATTATTTTATGCAGTGATAGCTCAAGATCAATAGATATGACATGATATTGTTTAATTGAAAAAAATTATAATTATACCACTGATCTCAAAATTAACCGAACTTTGGCATCAAAGAACCTATGTTTAGTTTTGCACAAACAAAAAGTTTAAAAGTCAAATGCCAATTCATTCGTAACGTTCTGTTCAAATGTAAACGATTCCGTCTCAATTTCACAGATCTTCTTTGGAGATGTTTGGATTTCTAACAAGCGTACGTGAAAACTTTTGCAAAACGTTCCCAAAATTTTACCACAATCTACATGCATGAAACCATGATACCATGACAAATTTCATGATTTTCTGAATTTGTTTGCTTTTCATGGAATTTTAGAACGATTCATTCAAACAGTTCTTAGCATGGTTCGCGGCCAAGATCTTCAAAATCTACTTCTATTTCAGGCTTATGTCATCACCTTGAACTCCTTACCATGAAAATCATTTTTCTATCCATTATAATCCACTATTCAAAACACTTCCAGTTTAACCCCAAAAATTCGATTAATGAAATCAAATAACTAAATATAGCAAAAAAATATACCAAAATTTAACAAGGAGTACAATACACTGTATATGTATAACATAAAAAAATTGAGAGTGCTGAATCTACTTTTTTAAAAAAAATTGCCGTGTGTAAAAGTTTTGCCATGTGCAGAAAATTAGGCACACGGCAAATAATGCTTCTTTGCCGTGTGTAAAATTTTCGCTGTGTGTCGAAAGTTAGGCACACGCCAAATAATACTTCTTTGCTGTGTGCTGAAGCTTTGCCGTGAGTTTTTTGCTCGGGCACACGGCAAACATCACGTTTGCCGTGTGCCAGAAGTTTGCTGTGTGCTCTATCTACTGGCACACAGCAAAGGGTAGGTTTGCCGTGTACCCGTGTTTGTGCACACTGCATTTTTTTTCTGAGTTAGCAGCAGATTGTTGGTTGCTCCATAGAGTAGTACACCTACCTCTGTAACAGTGTATAAACACGTCACCTTTTTCTGATTGATCCCATGCCAACAACGTTACCTTTCTTAAGTTGTTATATATACTTTGCTGATTCAACTTTGATGGCTAAATGCTTACTACTGCTGATTTCCCACCAGAATCGAGCCCCAGCATCCGGATCTCGGTTTCTCGGCAGCACCTTCCACAATCAGAATGCAGACTAGATGCAGAATTAGTTGAGTTGATGAACTCTCTACTGAACCTGCGCACATCATCTGAGTTCACATCTTCCAGCAAATGCTAACGTTCAAAGTATTATGGTAATACTGTCGGCGTT